>NW_026968122.1:0-126770 GCF_028390025.1 Pseudophryne corroboree | reverse complement strand
TCTAACCCACCCCCTCCCGCAGCCTAACCTCTACCCACCTCCTCCCGCAGCCTAACCTCTAACCCACCTCCTCCCGAGCCTAACCTATAACCCACCCCCCCCTCTCCCGCTGCCTAACCTCTAACCCACCCCTTCCCGCAGCCTAACCTCTAACCCCACCTCCTCCGCAGCCTAACCTCTGAACCCACCCCCTCCGCAGCCTGACCTCTAACCCACCCCTCTCCGCAGCCTAACCTCTACCCACCCCCTCCCGCAGCCTGACCTCTAACCCACCCCCTCCCGCAGCCTAACCTCTAACCCACCTCCTCCCGCAGCCTAACCTCTAACCCACCTCCTCCGCAGCCTAACCTATAACCCACCCCCTCCCGCAGCTAACCTCTAACCCACCCCTTCCCGCAGCTAACCTCTAACCCACCTCCTCCCGCAGCCTAACCTCTAACCCACCTCCTCCCGCAGCCTAACCTCTAACCCACCCCCTCCCGCAGCCTAACCTCTAACCACCCCCTTCCCGCAGCCTAACCTCTAACCCACCTCCTCCGCAGCCTAACCTCTAACCCACCCCCTCCCGCAGCCTGACCTCTAACCCACACCCTCCCGCAGCCTAACCTCTAACCCACCCCCTCCCGCAGCCTGACCCTCTAACCCACCCCCTCCCGCAGCCTAACCTCTAACCCACCCCCCTCCCGCAGCCTGACCTCTAACCCACCCCCTCCCGCAGCCTAACCTCTAACCCACCCCCTCCCGCAGCTAACCTATAACCCACCCCTCCCGCAGCCTAACCTCTAACCCACCCCCTCCCGCAGCCTGACCTCTAACCCACCCCCTCCCGCAGCCTAACCTCTAACCCACCCCCTCCCGCAGCCTAACCTATAACCCACCCCTCCCGCAGCCTGACCTCTAACCCACCCCCTCCCGCAGCCTAATCTCTAACCCACCCCCTCCCGCATCCAAACCTCTAACCCACCCCCTCCAGCAGCCTAACCCTAATAATACCCTCCCGCATCCAAACCTCTAACCCACCCCCTCCCGCAGCCTGACCTCTAACCCACCCCCTCCCGCATCCAAACCTCTAACCCACCCCCTCCAGCAGACTAACCCTAATAATACCCTCCCGCATCCAAACCTCTAACCCACCCCCTCCAGCAGCCTAACCCTAATAATACCCTCCCGCATCCAAACCTCTAACCCACCCCCTCCAGCAGCCAAACCTCTAACACACCCCCTCCCACAGCCTAACCTCTAACCACCCCCTCCCGCATCCAAACCTCTAACCCACCCCCTCCAGCAGCCTAACCCTACTCATACCCTCCAGCATCCAAACCTCTAACCCACCCCCTCCCGCAGCCAGATCTCTAACCCACCCCCTCCCGCAGCCTAACCTATAACCCACCCACTCCCGCATCCAAACCTCTAACCACCCCCTCCAACAGCCTAACCCTAATAATACCCTCCCGCATCCAAACCTCTAACCCACCCCCTCCAGCAGCCAAACCTCTAACCCACCCCCTCCCGCAGCCTAACTTCTAACCCACCCCTCCCGCATCCAAACCTCTAACCCACACCATCCAGCAGCCTAACCCTACTCATACCCTCCCGCATCCAAACCTCTAACCCACCCCCTCCCGCAGCCAAACCTCTAACCCACCCCCTCCCGCATCCAAACCTCTAACCCACCCCCTCCCGCAGCCTAACCTATAACCCACCCCCCTCCCGCATCCAAACCTCTAACCCACCCCCTCCAGCAGCCTAACCCTAATCATACCCTCCCGCATCCAAACCTCTAACCCACCCCCTCCAGCAGCCTAACCCTAATAATACCCTCCCGCATCCAAACCTCTAACCCACCCCCTCCAGCAGCCAAACCTCTAACCCACCCCCTCCCACAGCCTAACCTCTAACCCACCCCCTCCCGCATCCAAACCTCTAACCCACCCCCCTCCAGCAGCCTAACCCTACTCATACCCTCCAGCATCCAAACCTCTAACCCACCCCCCTCCCGCAGCCAGATCTCTAACCCACCCCCTCCCGCAGCCTAACCTATAACCCACCCACTCCCGCATCCAAACCTCTAACCTACCCCCTCCAACAGCCTAACCCTAATAATACCCTCCCGCATCCAAACCTCTAACCCACCCCCTCCAGCAGCCAAACCTCTAACCCACCCCCTCCCGCAGCCTAACTTCTAACCCACCCCTCCCGCATCCAAACCTCTAACCCACACCCTCCAGCAGCCTAACCCTACTCATACCCTCCCGCATCCAAACCTCTAACCCACCCCCTCCCGCAGCCAAACCTCTAACCCACCCCTCCCGCATCCAAACCTCTAACCCACCCCCTCCGCAGCCTAACCTATAACCCACCCCCTCCCGCATCCAAACCTCTAACCCACCCCCCTCCAGCAGCCTAACCCTAATCATACCCTCCCGCATCCAAACCTTTAACCCTCCCCTCCCTCAGCCTAACCCTAATCATAACCTCCCGCAGCCTAACCTCTAACACACCCCCTCCAGCAGACTAACCTCTAACCCCCCCCCTCCCGCAGACTAACCTCTAACCCACCCCCTCCCGCAGCCAAACCTATAACCCACCCCCTCCCGCATCCAAACCTCTAACCCACTCCCTCCAGCAGCCTAACCCTAATCATACCCTCCCGCATCCAAACCTTTAACCCTCCCCTCCCTCAGCCTAACCCTAATCATACCCTCCCGCAGCCAAACCTCTAACCAACCCCCTCCCACAGCCTAACCTCTAACCCACCCCCTCCCGCATCCAAACCTCTAACCCACCCCCTCCAGCAGCCTAACCCTACTCATACCCTCCAGCATCCAAACCTCTAACCCACCCCCTCCCGCAGCCAGATCTCTAACCCACCCCCTCCCGCAGCCTAACCTATAACCCACCCACTCCCGCATCCAAACCTCTAACCCACCCCTCCAACAGCCTAACCCTAATAATACCCTCCCGCATTCAAACCTCTAACCCACCCCCTCCAGCAGCCAAACCTCTAACCCACCCCCTCCCGCAGCCTAACTTCTAACCCACCCCTCCCGCATCCAAACCTCTAACCCACACCCTCCCGCAGCCTGACCTCTAACCCACCCCCTCCCGCATCCAAACCTCTAACCCACCCCCTCCAGCAGACTAACCCTAATAATACCCTCCCGCATCCAAACCTCTAACCCACCCCCTCCAGCAGCCTAACCCTAATAATACCCTCCCGCATCCAAACCTCTAACCCACCCCCTCCAGCAGCCAAACCTCTAACACACCCCCTCCCACAGCCTAACCTCTAACCCACCCCCTCCCGCATCCAAACCTCTAACCCACCCCCTCCAGCAGCCTAACCCTACTCATACCCTCCAGCATCCAAACCTCTAACCCACCCCCTCCCGCAGCCAGATCTCTAACCCACCCCCTCCCGCAGCCTAACCTATAACCCACCCACTCCCGCATCCAAACCTCTAACCCACCCCCTCCAACAGCCTAACCCTAATAATACCCTCCCGCATCCAAACCTCTAACCCACCCCCTCCAGCAGCCAAACCTCTAACCCACCCCCTCCCGCAGCCTAACTTCTAACCCACCCCTCCCGCATCCAAACCTCTAACCCACACCCTCCAGCAGCCTAACCCTACTCATACCCTCCCGCATCCAAACCTCTAACCCACCCCCTCCCGCAGCCAAACCTCTAACCCACCCCCTCCCGCATCCAAACCTCTAACCCACCCCCTCCCGCAGCCTAACCTATAACCCACCCCCTCCCGCATCCAAACCTCTAACCCACCCCCTCCAGCAGCCTAACCCTAATCATACCCTCCCGCATCCAAACCTCTAACCCACCCCCTCCAGCAGCCTAACCCTAATAATACCCTCCCGCATCCAAACCTCTAACCCACCCCCTCCAGCAGCCAAACCTCTAACCCACCCCCTCCCACAGCCTAACCTCTAACCCACCCCCTCCCGCATCCAAACCTCTAACCCACCCCCTCCAGCAGCCTAACCCTACTCATACCCTCCAGCATCCAAACCTCTAACCCACCCCCTCCCGCAGCCAGATCTCTAACCCACCCCCTCCCGCAGCCTAACCTATAACCCACCCACTCCCGCATCCAAACCTCTAACCTACCCCCTCCAACAGCCTAACCCTAATAATACCCTCCCGCATCCAAACCTCTAACCCACCCCCTCCAGCAGCCAAACCTCTAACCCACCCCCTCCCGCAGCCTAACTTCTAACCCACCCCTCCCGCATCCAAACCTCTAACCCACACCCTCCAGCAGCCTAACCCTACTCATACCCTCCCGCATCCAACCTCTAACCCACCCCCCTCCCGCAGCCAAACCTCTAACCCACCCCCTCCCGCATCCAAACCTCTAACCCACCCCCTCCCGCAGCCTAACCTATAACCCACCCCCTCCCGCATCCAAACCTCTAACCCACCCCCTCCAGCAGCCTAACCCTAATCATACCCTCCCGCATCCAAACCTTTAACCCTCCCCTCCCTCAGCCTAACCCTAATCATACCCTCCCGCAGCCTAACCTCTAACACACCCCCTCCAGCAGACTAACCTCTAACCCCCCCCCCTCCCGCAGACTAACCTCTAACCCACCCCCTCCCGCAGCCAAACCTATAACCCACCCCCTCCCGCATCCAAACCTCTAACCCACCCCCTCCAGCAGCCTAACCCTAATCATACCCTCCCGCATCCAAACCTTTAACCCTCCCCTCCCTCAGCCTAACCCTAATCATACCCTCCCGCAGCCAAACCTCTAACCAACCCCCTCCCACAGCCTAACCTCTAACCCACCCCCTCCCGCATCCAAACCTCTAACCCACCCCCTCCAGCAGCCTAACCCTACTCATACCCTCCAGCATCCAAACCTCTAACCCACCCCCTCCCGCAGCCAGATCTCTAACCCACCCCCTCCCGCAGCCTAACCTATAACCCACCCACTCCCGCATCCAAACCTCTAACCCACCCCCTCCAACAGCCTAACCCTAATAATACCCTCCCGCATTCAAACCTCTAACCCACCCCCTCCAGCAGCCAAACCTCTAACCCACCCCCTCCCGCAGCCTAACTTCTAACCCACCCCTCCCGCATCCAAACCTCTAACCCACACCCTCCAGCAGCCTAACCCTACTCATACCCTCCCGCACCCAAACCTCTAACCCACCCCCTCCCGCAGCCAAACCTCTAACCCACCCCCTCCGCATCCAAACCTCTAACCCACCCCCTCCCGCAGCCTAACCTATAACCCACCCCCTCCCGCATCCAAACCTCTAACCCACCCCCTCCAGCAGCCTAACCCTAATCATACCCTCCCGCATCCAAACCTTTAACCCTCCCCTCCCTCAGCCTAACCCTAATCATACCCTCCCGCAGCCAAACCTCTAACCAACCCCCTCCCACAGCCTAACCTCTAACCCACCCCCTCCCGCATCC
Source organism: Pseudophryne corroboree (assembly GCF_028390025.1). Lineage (NCBI taxonomy): Eukaryota > Metazoa > Chordata > Amphibia > Anura > Myobatrachidae > Pseudophryne > Pseudophryne corroboree. Next base: position 121,323 of record NW_026968122.1, on the reverse strand, counting down.
AAACCTCTAACCCACCCCCTCCAGCAGCCTAACCCTACTCATACCCTCCAGCATCCAAACCTCTAACCCACCCCCTCCCGCAGCCAGATCTCTAACCCACCCCCTCCCGCAGCCTAACCTATAACCCACCCACTCCCGCATCCAAACCTCTAACCCACCCCCTCCAACAGCCTAACCCTAATAATACCCTCCCGCATTCAAACCTCTAACCCACCCCCTCCAGCAGCCAAACCTCTAACCCACCCCCTCCCGCAGCCTAACTTCTAACCCACCCCTCCCGCATCCAAACCTCTAACCCACACCCTCCAGCAGCCTAACCCTACTCATACCCTCCCGCACCCAAACCTCTAACCCACCCCCTCCCGCAGCCAAACCTCTAACCCACCCCCTCCCGCATCCAAACCTCTAACCCACCCCCTCCCGCAGCCTAACCTATAACCCACCCCCTCCCGCATCCAAACCTCTAACCCACCCCCTCCAGCAGCCTAACCCTAATCATACCCTCCCGCATCCAAACCTTTAACCCTCCCCTCCCTCAGCCTAACCCTAATCATACCCTCCCGCAGCCTAACCTCTAACACACCCCCTCCAGCAGACTAACCTCTAACCCCCCCCTCCCGCAGACTAACCTCTAACCCATCCCCTGCCGCAGCCTAACCTCTAACCCTCCCCTTCCTCAGCCTAACCCTAATCATACCCTCCAGCAGCCTAACCTCTAACCCTCCCCTCCCTCAGCCTAGCCATACCCTCCTGCAGCCTAACCTCTAACCCTCCCCTCCCTCAGCCTAACCATAATCATACCCTCCCGCAGCCTAACCTCTAACCCTCCCCTCCCTCAGCCTAACCCTAATCATACCCTCCCGCAGCCTGACCCTAAGTGTCCCCTCCGGCAGCCTAACCCTAATCATACCCTCCCGCAGCCTAACTTCTAACCCATCCCCTCCCGCAGCCTAACCGCTAACCCACCCCCTACTGCAGCCTAACCTCTAACCCACCCCCTCCCGAATCCAAACCTCTAACCCACCCCCTCCAGCAGCCTAACCCTAATCATACCCTCCAGCATCCAAACCTCTAACCCACCCCCTCCCGCAGCCAAACCTCTAACCCACCCCCTCCCGCAGCCTAACCTCTAACCCACCCCCTCCTGCAGCCTAACCTCTAACCCACCCCCTCCGCATCCAAACCTCTAACCAACCCCCTCCAGCAGCCTAACCCTAATCATACCCTCCCGCATCCAAACCTCTAACTCACCCCCTCCCGTAGCCAAACCTCTAACCCACCCCCTCCCGCAGCCTAACCTGTAACCCACCCCCTCCTGCATCCAAACCTCTAACCCACCCCTTCCAGCAGCCTAACCCTACTCATAACCTCCCGCAGCCAAACCTCTAACCCACCCCCTCCCGCAGCCTAACCTCTAACCCACCCCCTCCTGCATCCAAACCTCTAACCCACCCCCTCCCGCAGCCTAACCTATAACCCACCCCTTCCTGCATCCAAACCTCAAACCCACCCCCTCCAGCAGCCTAACCCTTATCATCCCCTCCCGCATCCAAACCTCTAACTCTCCCCTCCCTCAGCCTAACCCTAATCATACCCTCCCGCAGCCTAACCTCTAACCCACCCCCTCCAGCAGACTAACCTCTAACCCACCCCCTCCCGCAGACTAACCTCTAACCCATCCCCTCCTGCAGCCTAACCTCTAACCCTCCCCTTCCTCAGCCTAACCCTAATCACACCCTCCCGCAGCCTAACCTCTAACCCTCCCCTCCCTCAGCCTAGCCATACCCTCCCGCAGCCTAACCTCTAACCCTTCCCTCCCTCAGCCTAACCCTAATCATACCCTCCCGCAGCCTAACCTCTAACCCTCCCCTTCCTCAGCCTAACCCTAATCATACCCTCCCGCAGCCTGACCCTAAGTGTCCCCTCCCACAGCCTAACCCTAATCATACCCTCCCGCAGCCTAACCTCTAACCCACCCCCTCCCGCAGCCTAACCGCTAACCCACCCCCTACTGCAGCCTAACCTCCAACCCACCCCCCTCCCGCATCCAAACCTCTAACCCACCCCTCCAGCAGCCTAACCCTAATCATACCTTCCAGCATCCAAACCTCTAACCCAACCCCTCCCGCAGCCAAACCTCTGACCCACTCCCTCCCGCAGCCTAACCTCTAACCCACCCCCTCCCGCAGCCTAACCTCTAACTCACCCCCTCCCGCATCCAAACCTCTAAGCAACCGCCTCCAGCAGCCTAACCCTAATCATACCCTCCCACATCCAAACCTCTAACCCACCTCCTCCCGCAGCCAAACCTCTAACCCACCCCCCTCCCGCAGCCTAACCTCTAACCCACCCCTCCTGCAGCCTAACCCTCCCCTCCCGCAGACTAACCCTAACCCTCCCCTCCCACAGCCTTACCCTAACCCTCCCCTCCCGCAGCCTAACTCTAACCCTCCCCTCCCACAGCCTAACTCTAACCCTCCCACAGCCTAACCTTATCCCTCCCCTCCAGCAGCCTAACCCTAACCCTCCCGCAGCCCAACCCTAACCGACCCCTCCCGCAGCCTAACCCTCCCCTCCCGCAGCCTAACCCTAACCCTCCCCTACCGCAGCCTAACCCTCCCCTCCTGCAGCCTAACCCTAATCATACCCTCCCGCATCCAAATCTCTAACCCACCCCCCTCCAGCAGCCTAACCTTAATCATACCCGTCCGCAGCCAAACCTCTAACCCACCCCCTACCACAGCCTAACGTCTAACCCACCCTTCCCGCATCCAAACCTCTAACCCACCCCCTCCCGCATCCAAACCTCTAACCCACCCCCTCCCGCATCCAAACCTCTAACCCACCCCCTCCCGCAGCCTAACCTAAACCCACCCCCTCCCGCATCCAAACCTCTAACCCACCCCCTCCAGCAGCCTAACCATAATCATACCCTCCCGCATCCAAACCTCTAACCCTCCCCTCCCTCAGCCTAACCCTAATCATACCCTCCCGCAGCCTAACCTCTAACCCACCCCCTCCCGCAGACTAACCTCTAACCCACCCCCTTCCGCAGACTAACCTCTAACCCATCCCCTGCCGCAGCCTAACCTCTAACCCTCCCCTTCCTCAGCCTAACCCTAATCATACCCTCCCGCAGCCTAACCTATAACCCTCCCCTCCCTCAGCCTAGCCATACCCTCCCGCAGGCTAACCTCTAACCCTCCCCTCCCTCAGCCTAACCCTAATCATACCCTCCCGCAGCCTAACCTCTAACCCTCCCCTCCCTCAGCCTAACCCTAATCATACCCTCTCGCAGCCTGACCCTAAGTGTCCACTCCTGCAGCCTAACCCTAATCATACCCTCCCGCAGCCTAACCGCTAACCCACCCCCTACTGCAGCCTAACCTCTAACCCACCCCTCCAGCAGCCTAACCCTAATCATACCCTCCAGCATCCAAACCTCTAACCCACCCCCTCCCGCAGCCAAACCTCTAACACACCCCCTCCCGCAGCCTAACCTCTAACCCACCCCCTCCCGCAGCCTAACCTCTAACCCACCCCCTCCTGCATCCAAACCTCTAACCAACCCCCTCCAGAAGCCTAACCCTAATCATACCCTCCCACATCCAAACCTCTAACCCACCCTCTCACGCAGCCAAACCTCTAACCCCACCCCTCCTGCAGCCTAACCCTAACCCTCCCCTCCCGCAGCCTAACCCTAATCCTCCCCTCCCACGGCCTAACCCTAACCCTCCCCTCCCGCAGCCTAACCCTAATCGTCCCCCTCCCGCAGACTAACCCTAATCCTCCGCAGCCTAACCTCTAACCCACCCCCTCCCGCATCCAAACCTCTAACCCACACCCTCCAGCAGCCTAACCCTACTCATACCCTCCCGCATCCAAACCTCTAACCCACCCCCTCCCGCAGCCAAACCTCTAACCCACCCCCTCCCGCAGCCTAACCTCTAAACCACCCCCTCCCGCAGCCTAACCTATAACCCACCCCCTGCCACATCCAAACCTCTAACCCACCCCCTCCCGCATCCAAACCTCTAACCCACCCCCTCCCGCAGCCTAACCTATAATCCACCCCCTCCCGCATCCAAACCTCTAACCCACCCCCTCCAGCAGCCTAACCCTAATCATACCCTCCCGCATCCAAACCTTTAACCCTCCTCTCCCTCAGCCTAACCCTAATCATACCCTCCCGCAGCCTAACCTCTAACGCACCCCCTCCAGCAGACTAACCTATAACCCCCCCTCCCGCAGACTAACCTCTAACCCATCCCCTGCCGCAGCCTAACCTCTAACCCTCCCCTTCCTCAGCCTAACCCTAATCATACCCTCCAGCTGCCTAACCTCTAACCCTCCCCTCCCTCAGCCTAGCCATACCCTCCCGCAGCCTAACCTCTAACCCTCCCCTCCCTCAGCCTAACCCTAATCATACCCTCCCGCAGCCTGACCCTAAGTGTCCCCTCCGGCAGCCTAACCCTAATCATACCCTCCCGCAGCCTAACCTATAACCCATCCCCTCCCGCAGCCTAACCGCTAACCAACCTCCTACTGCAGCCTAACCTCTAACCCACCCCCCTCCCGCATCCAAACCTCTAACCCACCCCCTCCAGCAACCTAACCCTAATCATACCCTCCAGCATCCAAACCTCTAACCCCACCCCCTCCCGCAGCCAAACCTCTAACCCACCCCCTCCCGCAGCCAAACCTCTAACCCACCCCCTCCCGCAGCCTAACCTCTAACCCACCCCCTCCCGCAGCCTAACCTCTAACCCACCCCCTTCCGCATCCAAACCTCTAACCAACCCCCTCCAGCAGCCTAACCCTAATCATACCCTCCCGCATCCAAACCTCTAACCCACCCCCTCCCGTAGCCAAACCTCTAACCCACCCCCTCCCGCAGCCTAACCTGTAACCCACCCCCTCCCATAGCCTAACCTCTAACCCGCCCCCTCCCGCATCCAAAACTCTAACTCACCCCCCTCAGCAGCCTAACCCTACTCATACCCTCCCGCATCCAAACCTCTAACCCACCCCCTCCCGCAGCCTAACCTCTAACCCACCCCCTCCTGCATCCAAACCTCTAACCCACCCCCTCCGCAGCCTAACCTATTTCCCACCCCTTCCCGCATCCAAACCTCTAACCCACCCCCTCCCGCAGCCAAACCTCTAACCCACCCCCTCCCGCAGCCTAACCTCTAACCCACCCCCCTCCTGCATCCAAACCTCTAACCCACCCCCTCCCGCAGCCTAACCTATAACCCACCCCTTCCCGCATCCAAACCTCTAACCCACACCCTCCAGCAGCCTAACCCTACTCATACCCTCCCGCATCCAAACCTCTAACCCACCCCCTCCCGCAGCCAAACCTCTAACCCACCCCCTCCAGCAGCCTAACCCTAATCATACCCTCCGGCATCCAAACCTCTACCCCCCCCCGCTCCCGCAGCCAAACCTCTAACCCACCCCCTACCACAGCCTAACCTCTAACCCATCCCCTCCTGCATCCAAACCTCTAACCCACCCCCTCCAGCAGCCTAACCCTAATCATCATACCCTCCCGCATCCAAACCTCTAACCCACCCCCTCCCGCAGCCAAACCTCTAACCCACCCCCTCCCGCAGCCTAACCTCTAACCCACCCACTCCCGCAGCCTAACCTATAACCCACCCCCTCCCGCATCCAAACCTCTATCCCACCCCCTCCAGCAGCCTAACCCTAATCATACCCTCCCGCATCCAAACCTCTAACCCACCCCCTCCCGCAGCCAAACCTCTAATCCACCCCCTCCGGCAGCCTAACCTCTAACCCACCCCCTCCCGCAGCCAAACCTCTAGCCCACCCCCTCCAGCAGCCAAACCTCTAACCCACCCCCTCCAGCAGCCTAACCCTAATCATACCCTCTAGCATCCATACCTCTAACCCACCCCCTCCAGCAGCCTAACCCTAATCATACCCTCCCGCATCCAAACCTCTAACCCACCCCCTCCCGCAGCCAAACCTCTAACCCTCCCCCTCCCGCAGCCTAACCTCTAACCCACCCCCTCCCGCATCCAAACCTCTAACCCACCCCCTCCAGCAGCCTAACCCTAATCATACCCTCCCGCATCCAAACCTCTAACCCACCCCTTCCCGCAGCCTAACCTCTAACCCACGCCCTCCCGCATCCAAACCTCTAACCCACCCCCTCCAGCAGCCAAACCTCTAACCCACCCCCTCCCGCAGCCTAACCTCTAACCCACCCACTCCCGCAGCCTAACCTCTATCCCACCTCCTCCCGCAGCCTAACCCTAACCATCCCTTCCCACAGCCTAACCCTCCCCTCCCCTCCCGCAGCCTAACCCTAATCGTCCCCTCCCGCAGCCTAACCCTAACCTTCCCCTCCCGCAGCCTAACCCTAATCGTCCCCTCCCGCAGCCTAACCCTAACCCTCCCCTCCCACAGCCTAATCCTAACCCTCCCCTCCCACAGCCTAACCCTAACCCTCCCCTCCCACAGCCTAACCCTAACCCTCCCCTCCCTCAGCCTAACCCTAATCATACCCTTCCGCAGTCTAACCTCTAACCCACCCCTCCTGCAGCCTAACCCTAACCCTCCCTTCCACAGCCTAAGCCTAATCGTCTCCTCCCGCAGCCTAACCCTAATCGTCCCCTCCCGCAGCATAACCCCTTACCCTGCACTCCAGCAGCCTAACCTTAATCGTCTCCTCACGCAGCCTAACCCTAATCATCCCCTCCCGCAGCTAACCCCTTACCCTGCACTCCAGCAGCCTAATTCACCCCTCCCTCAGCCTAACCCTAATCTTCCCCTCCTGCAGCCTAACCTCTAAGGCACCCTCCCTCAGCCTAACCTCTAAGGCACCCCTCCCTCAGCCTAACCTCTAACCCACCCCTCCCTCAGCCTAACTCTAATTATACCCTCCCACAGCCTAACCCCTTACCCTTCCCTCCCACAGCCTAACCCCTTAACCTTCCCTCCAGCAGCCTAACCCTAACCGCCCCTCAGCCTAACCTTCATTGCACCTCCTGCAGCCTAACCTCTAAACCACCCCTTCACAGCCTAACCCTAATCATTCCCTCCCGCAGCCTAACCCCTTACCCTCCCCTTCAGCAGCCTAACCCTAACCGCCCCCCAGCCTAACCTTAATCGTCCCCTCCCACAGCATAAACTCTAAACCACCCCTTCACAGCCTAACCCTAATCACCCCCTCCACAGCCTAACCCTAATCACCCCCTCCCACAGCCTAACCCCTTACCCTGCCCTCCTGCAGCCTAACCTACCCATCTCGCAGCCTATCCCTAATCATCCCCTCCCGCAGAAAACCCTAATCATCCCCTCCCGCAGCCTAACCCTAATTTTTCACTCCTGCAGCCTAACCATAATCATTCCCTCCTGCAGCCTAACCTCTAACCCACCCCTCCCTCAGCCTAAACCCTTACCCAACCCTCCCTCAGCCTAACCCTAATCATCCCCTCCAGCAGCCTAACCCTAATCATACCCTCCCGCATCCAAACCTCTAACCCACCCCCTCCCGCAGCCAAACCTCTAATCCACCCCCTCCCGCAGCCTAACCTCTAACCCACCCCCTCCCGCAGCCTAACCTATAACCCACCCCCCGCCCGCATCCAAACCTCTAACCCACCCCCTCCAGCAGCCTAACCTAATCATACCCTCCCGCATCCAAACCTCTAACCCACCCCCTCCCGCAGCCAAACCTCTAACCCACCCCCTCCCGCAGCCTAACCTCTATCCCACCCCTCCCGCAGCCTAACCCTAACCCTCCGCAGCCTAACCCTAATCGTCCTCTCCCGCAGCCTAACCCTAACCTTCCCCTCCCGCAGCCTAACCCTAATCATCCCCTCCCGAAGCCTAACCCTAACCCTCCCCTCCCGCAGCCTAACCCTAATCGTCCCCTCCCACAGCCTAACCCTAATCTTCCCCTCCTGCAGCCAAACCTCTAACCCACCCCTCCTTCAGCCTAACCCTAATCATACCCTTCCGCAGTCTAACCTCTAACACACCCCCTCCAGCAGCCTAACCCTTATCATACCCTCCTGCAGCCAAACCTCTAACCCACCCCTCCTGCAGCCTAACCCTAATCGTCTCCTCCCGCAACCTAACCCTAATCATCCTCTCCCGCACCCTAACCCCTTACCCTGCACTCCAGCAGCCTAACCCTAATCGTCTCCTCCCGCAGCCTAACCCTAATCATCCCCTCCCGCAGCCTAACCCCTTACCCTGCACTCCAGCAGCCTAATTCACCCCTCCCTCAGCCTAAACCTAATCTTCCCCTCCTGCAGCCTAACCTCTATCCCACTCCTCCCTCAGCCTAACCCTAATCATACCCTCCTGCAGCCTAACCTCTAAGGCACCCCTCCCTCAGCCTAACCTCTAAGGCACCCCTCCCTCAGCCTAACCTCTAACCCACCCCTCCCTCAGCCTAACCCTAATCATACCCTCCCACAGCCTAACCCCTTACCCCTTCTGTTTCAAATGACCATTCTTGAGATGTCACTACAGCTTAATTGGGGTCCACCTGTGGTAAATTCAGTTGATTGGATATGAGTTGGAAAGGCACACACTTGTCTATAAAGGTCCCACACACACACAGTGCATGTCTGAGCACAAACCAAGCATGAAGTCAAAGGAATTGTCTGTAGACCTCCGAGACAGGATTGTCTCGAAGCACAAATCTGGGGAAGGGTACAGAAAAATATCTGTGGCTTTGAAGATCCCATTGAGCACAGTGGCCTCCACTAAATGGAAGAAGTTCAGAACCACCAGGACTCTCCCTAGAGCTAGCAAGCCGTCTAAACTGAGCGATCTCAGCATTCCTCTGTGGAGAGAGGAGAACCTTCCAGAAGGACAACCATCTCTGCAACAATCCACCAATCAGGCCTGTATGGTAGAGTGGCCAGACAGAAGCCACTCCTTAGTAAAAAAGCATATGGCAGCCCGCCTGGAGTTTGCCAAAATGCACCTAAAGGAATCTCAGTCCATGAGAAACAAAATTCTCTGGTCTGATGAGATACAGATTGAACTCTTTGGTGTGAATGCCAGGCGTCATGTTTGGATGAAACCAGGCACCACTCATCACCAGGTCAATACCATCCCTACAGTGAAGCATGGTGGTGGCAGCATCATGCTGTGGGGATGTTTTTCAGTGGCAGGAACTGTGAGACTAGTCAGGATAGAGGGAAAGATGAATGCAGCAATGTACAGAGACATCCTGGATGAAAACCTGCTCCAGAGCACTCTTGACCTCAGACTGGGGCGACGGTTCATCTTTCAGCAGGACAATGACGCTAAGCACACAGCCAATATATCAAAGGAGTGGCTTCAGGACAACTCTGTGAATGTCCTTGAGTAGCCCAACCAGAGCCCAGACTTGAATCCGATTGAACGTCTCTGGAGAGATGTGAAAATGGCTGTGCACCGACGCTTCCCATCCAACCTGATGGAGCTTGAGAGGTGCTGCAAAGAGGAATGGGTGAAACTGCCCAAAGATAGGTGTGCCAAGCTTGTGGCATCATATTCAAAAAGACTCGAGGCTGTAATTGCAGCCATAGGTGCATCAACAAAGTATTGAGCAAAGGCTGTGAATACTTATGTACATGTCATTTCTTAGTTTTTTTATTTTTTATTAATTTGCAAAAATCTCAATAAAACTTTTTTTACGTGGTCATTATGGGGTATTGTGTGTAGAATTTTGAGGGGAAAAAGGAATTTATTGCATTTTGGAATAAGGCTGTAACATAAAATGTGGAAAAAGTGAAGTGCTGTGAATACTTTCCAGATGCACTGTATATTACACACACACACACACATATATATATATATATATATATATATATATATACACACATACACACATATATATATATGTATAATAAGAATATAAATATATATATATATATATATATATACATATACACACATATATCTCCTATATAATAGCCCTGTGACTCTGTGCCTGGGTTTCTAACGCTGGGCGTGGCTAGGAGCTCTCACGCCCTCCCACACAGGTTACATCCAATGGGAGTGTCAAAGTCAGAAAAATATCTCTATGCACACTACCATATTTGCACCTCTCACAGGTCCGTGCTGCGCATGCGTACGCTCTCCCGTACGTGCGCATACTCACAGTCGCGGGCACCCGCAGGCGCACGGTATGCGTATTTACGGTAGAGTTTATGTGATCGTAGCGTGCGACTCAATCGTTACATATTTTCACTATATAATGTATTTTGTAGATCATGGTCCCTTTGATAGATTCTGAAAGTTTGGTTAATGTAGAATGTTCATGAACAGAGAAATCCCTCTTTGTTTGATACGAAGGGACAGACAGGAGTAATACAGTGGTGTTTAGTACCCATCGGAAGAGTATTTAATTAGCAATATTCCGGTGTTGGTTTGAAGCGGATTAATCGCTCGTGCGAATAGTTATGGACATAAGAAGTTTATGAACATTTACTGTATTTGCACTTACTTATCCATGCGGCGGGAAACCCAGTTTCCCTCCCACCTGAGCTGTTGGAAATAGTCACGGCCCACCTGTATGAATCAACCTATGACCTTTTGTTATAATGCGAGGAGGAATTCCTGTGTCCAATGAACAATGAGATTGTAGGGACCATTGAATTGTATTGTGTGTGGGGCATAAATAGACAAGCCGACCACATCCAGCACTCACTCTTCAACGGTTATCATTGCTGAAAATCGGGAGCTGGATGTCCAGAGGCGCATGCGATCGTTTCCCCTTGTGCGTAAGTGTTTCTCCGCAACCATATTGTTCTTACTGTTATTATGGGCCATTTCTCTCTCTCTCTCTCTTCTCCTCTTTCTCTTATTTTTCCCTTAAAACGTAATTGTATTGTATTGTATTTCCTGTGTAGTTATCTGGTTAGGTAGTCTATGTTATATTGTAGTGTATGACTTGTATTGTGTTAATTCTTTTGCAAGTATATCATTCATAATATATATTTATTAGGCGTTGGACCCTAAGCCCAGGTATCTGTGTATTTCTTATAGTGTTTAGTATTTTCAGAGCGTCGGTGACGCTCAAACAGCTTTTGAGTTAATAAGGTTATACTGTGTTGCATTTACACTCTATCATTACACTAAGGTTTTACTGCATAATACACTGTTTATGGTTTAGATACAAAGGTTTAACATTGTTAGCGTCAGCGCCGCTGGTGATCTCCTCGTGGTCCCGAGCGTCCGCTACGCTATAGCGAATCATTACGTTAGTCAGCAGCCAATAGCGTGCCTGCCCGTGATCTCTTGGCCGTGAGCGAACGTGACGCTTGAGCGTCTCGACTACGGCTAAGCGATTGCTACGCAACGTGCGTACCCTTACGGTACTCCATACGTAAATAGCGTACAGTGTTCTTAGACCTCATAAAGGGTTTTATATAAGATAAATATTTAGCTTTATCAATTGGGGGCTCGCCCGTCCGTCACATATCTGCACTAGGTAATTTCAGCAGACATTATCCAGCAGCAAAGGGCGGGAGGTCACATTCCTCGTAGTGCTGTTTGGATAAGCGTCTGCTTCACTTAGTAAAGGGTGCTGAAGGAATCCGGGACCGGAGGTAAGAACAAAACAATAGTGTCTTTTTAAAACTGTTTATTTCTGTCTTGCGTACACACGCACGCATATCTGCATTTCTTTTCATTCGTGTATTTTCATATATCACTCTCCTGTTTGCCATTGTATAATTGATAAACGTACTAAGAGAGATTTGCCGCTATTTCATAGTTAAAGAGTAAAGGTAATACAGTTAAGGTATAGAAATACACACAGCTCTACCTAAAGGTAAAAGGAGAGATTGGTGTGGTGTGCGGTAGATGATCGAGGATCATCTACATTGATAAAACGTGTTAGTTGTGTTACGGTAGACAAAGACTGGTGTACACGTGTCTCTAACAAAGGGAGAGACTCGCGTACGCAAAGGCCGACGCATGCAGCGTAAATTACGCAACGGAGCGTCTGGGTACGCCCACGTAACTCAAGTCACACGATAGTGTTGATTTTTAAGTAACGCAACAAGCGATAAGTAACGCAACAGGCGATAAGTAGCGCAAATCTATTTTAAATTCGAAATTTAAATTAACAGATCCTTCTCCTAATTTGTAACACATCTGGTCTAAAGAGAAATTTCTGCGCAGAAATAGAAATAGAAACAAAAGTGTACATGTGGTGAGTGAGTGTTTTTACATACATTTATACAATTTTGAGGTTGAACCAAAAGAAATCATCGAGTTCTCGTGAGGTACATACGTGTAAGTGACATGCACGATGGCTAGGGAGGCATCCTTGGTTAAACATAAAAAAATTGAGCATTAGAGTATAGCAGACCAGGAGGTCATACTGTAACAGGTACAGCAGACAAGGAAGTCCGCTATACAGTCCACAGGCACAACACCAAAAAAGGGTTGGTGCAACACCCATATAGGCCATACAAGCTCTTGCTGAAGGAATTCGCAGCCGCAATTTTCGATTCCGCTGGTCGCTCCGTACATAAGATTAGTTGCTTATGTGCTGAACGATTGTACCGCACGTAATTGTGTGCATTAGTAAACCTGACCGGTACTATTTGTGTACGAAGGTCATAAACGCTATTTGTACATTCTAACGTGATTTGTGTAATTTTTTATTTTTTCAAAAAGGGAAGTTCGCTGGTCACTCAGGAACTATCCAACAACCGATACTTGCTGGGGAACGCTCCCCAGTAAATAAAGGTTCACAGGGGCCCTAGGTCGGGTACAACAGCTCTGGTTACAGTGATTGTGTTACTGGCCAACGTGGGTGAGAAGTGAGTGGAGTACTCGGTAAACTTCACCGCCAGCCTGCCCCGGACATCTTGGTTTTTGTAAGGGTTCGCTGAAGAAAAGCAACACCTGCAAGTTATGGGGGCCAGTTGTTCAGGTAGGGGGCGATCAACCTCGGTTCGGGTTGATTTAGTAAACCGACCAATCGGGTCGGCCAGGTATGTAATGTGTGAAAAATACGGTTCACACACAGAGGTTTTATGTGATGAATGGGAAAGAATGACTGTACATGACGGGGAGAAATTCCCAAGAATAGGTAGCTTTAGCCCAGAAGTGTTACTAAATCTAAGGAGAAGGATAGGTCTTATTGAACCAGCAAAGAGACGGATCAAACATTATGATTGTTTAAAGTTATGGCAACAGGAAAGTGAAATGCAAAAAGAGCTAACTGACATATCTGACTCTCATCTTGGGAGGAGAGATGTGGCAATGGAGAGGATTATCGTTGCGGAGAAAGGCACAATGTTGAACAATAAAAATGCACTTAGCAACTGTAGTATAGATGATAAGAATAAGTGTAATAAACATAACCATGATAATTGTAATGCTGTTAAATGTAAAACTATTAACCCGTGCAAGTTGCACCCCATGTCAAACTTCCCTCAGGAATACGAGCAAGAAAGTGAACTCAACACGATGTCGGCACCTCTTCCAGCAGCCATCACACAAGACATCCAGGTGGACGCGACCAAATCGGTAAAGGCAATAATCAAACCCCCTAACGGAGGGTCAGGTGAGGTCGTGTCCACAGGTACGTACAATGTTTTATATCACGCACAAACAAATGTACCCCATATTGTAAGACCAAAACAAGGTGATGTAATTGAGTTTAGTCCTGTCAGGGTGATCACAGTCCCCAATGGGAAGACTGACGATCAGGGAACCATTCCCGTCCAGGACGGTGCAATGCGCTGTCCCTGGTCCCGGACCGAATTGAGATCAATTATGTCCGAATTTCCTGATCCACGGAAAAATCTAGTCGCATGTCAAAGGTTCATTAAAGAACTAGGAAACTCAACAGAACCCACCAACAAAGATTGGCGGACAGTGCTGAGGGCATGTTTGCCCTCCGGTGTTGACTCTGCGACATTTATTACTGATTGTCAATTAGACACAGAAGTACCTCAAACGGAGGAACACAATCAGGAATGTATTAAGCAGATAAACCAACAGTTGGAAGTATATTTCCCTGCCGTTGTCAAGTGGAATGAAATCTTCTCCATAAGACAAAACGAAAGGGAAAGTATCTCCAATTATTTCAATCGAGCACTGCAAGTAATGGCTAGGAACACTGGGATCACAGACATCAAAACATGCGCACAGCATAGAGAAATAGCGGTTGATGGTGATGAGCATCCGAGCGTTTGAGGAGGCATCAAGTCAACCAAAACCTCAGGTCACTGACACTTGGAAGAAGCCCCGGGTTTGTTTTCTTTGTAAAAGAGAAGGGCATTATGCCAGCAACTGTAATAGCACACATAAAGTCAGACCCCCTAGACAGAGGAATGAGCAAAATTATGACACACCAAATTATAATCAGGGATCATATAGGAAGAATTTTGGTCCACACTCATGATATGTAGTCAAGAAAGGTGATCACTAGGACGGATGGTAAGCCTGAGGTAATAGTTAATAAAAGTGGGAGGTCATTCCCTGAAGACACAGGAATGACCGGGTGAAACGTTGTAAATGTATCTGTGAAATGTTTCTTTTTCTCTCTCCCCATCTCTGACGAATATTGGTAGGATTCAAACATTGCATACATACTTGGTCTTTGCAGAAGTCTACCAAACCCCAGCATGACCTATCCGCATCAATGTATTCTGGCCAGATACAGACAGTGGAATATGGAAGTGCTGGGGGGAGGGACTGCGCAAGGAAACCATTAGACATGTAGATATGACAGCCTGATGATCTGACAATGTTTTAAAATGTTTTAAAATGTTTGAAAACTGTTTGTTTGAAAAATGTTTTTTTTTCCTGTTGTTGTTTATTGATGTGTTTTGTTATATATATACATATATGAATTGTTCTCTCTCTCTTTTGTTTTTTTTGCTGTTGTTGTTTTCTCTCTCTTCTCACTCATGCTTTCATGTTTTAAAGATGGTATGTCACACCTCAGTTAGGCAAATGGTAATGCAAGATTTTTTGCTCCTTACAGAAAGATCGCTGGTTTGGAGGGAATATTGCATCACCGGAATGTTCGTTTGGAAGACTGAGAGACAGCACCTTTTTGAGATGACAGCAGAACAAGAAGAACAACAAGACTAGAGAACTTAATTATCGTAACAAGTTTCTCTCCCCCTCAAACTGTTTTTCTGTACCCCCATTACAAATTTCTTCTTTTCTCCTCCTGTAAGATGGACTTGCCCCAAGAGACTGTGATATGGATTTTCCTGTTGACCATGATGTTGACCAGAGCAGTCTGTTCCGGCGAGAGTACCAGTGAGGTCGAGAAAGGATCCAGAAAGGTCCCGATGACTGAGAGACGGAGGTGTAAATTTCCAATAGCAACACAACCACCAAGCAAAAGGCGAGTACCAGAAACGATCTAGCCATGTTATTTGTAAACATTTTTCTTTTAAGGATTGTTAGCTGAAGAAAACTGTATCTGTAGGCTCTGTAACAACGTAGTGGAGGATGGGTGCATTAAGAAATGCCAATCCAGTTTTAATATCCACATGGACCGGCATCCATTGAGTGACTATCACTCCTTAGTGGGTAGTGTATTAAATAAAACAGATTGTTGGGTATGCTCTCAAGTACCTCAAGGTCATAGCAAATCAGGGCTAGTACCATTTCCTTTAACGGTAGGGGAGGTACTTGAGCTAAAGGGTGGGAGACCGGTGGACAGGAGGTTTAATATCTCTAGTCCTCCTAGTTTGAAGCTCCACCAATATCATGTGGATAGACCCCTAGTATGTTTTAACATTACCAATCCCCGAAAGCCGGGAAATTGGGAAGTGTCATGGAGTAACCAAACCATGACCTTTTCATATAGAGCAGATAGAATGCCAACAGATACAGAGCTTATACGCCACATCCCAGTAGAGAAAAATCTTTCCGATATAGGTATACCCTAGGAAGTAGGATTACGAGAGTTGGAGAGGTATCACCAGGATACTGGGCACATATCATACAAACAGATACGTGTACTAGACACATGGGAGAATTAGGGTTAGGAGAGTTCACATGGAAAATGTGTAACATGGTAATGACATATTCAGTCCCATATGTTCTCCCCGATGATGCATATTTCACATGCGGGAGAAAGGCGTATGAGCGGCTTGCCCCAAACTCAGAAGGATTGTGTTATATTGGAAAAGTACTGCCTGAAGTAATAACTGTATCACATGACAAAATGAAAGATATACACCGTGGTGCCCAAGCTCCTTATACTCACACCCATTACGAGCACGTAGTTAAAAGGCAACTGACAGAGAGGACAGAGCATTTGGCCTCTGACATGATCCATGAATCCACTGGGATTCAGGTTCTACTTGCGCTAGTTTTCACTCGCACCGCTCGAGGAGTGATGAACTATAGATACATCTCTGCGCTTGCAAATTTGTTAGATAATATCACTGAAATGTATGATGACACGTTTAGGTATACTGGAAGGGAACTTCAAGCTTACAAAACAGAACTGGTACAGCATAGAATGGTTCTTAATTACCTCACAGCAGTGACAGGCGGATATTGTGTCACACTGGCAACACAATACGGCGTGAAATGTTGCACATATATTACGAATAGCACCGAGGATCCGGTCGAGGTCATAGACCAAAAGATGGACGATATTCTCCAACTGAAGTGGGAATTTCGCAGAAGACACAATCTCACTCTTGCTGCTGTAGGTAATGAGCTGACTGGTTGGGTGTCATGGTTGAACCCGCGAAATTGGTTTTCTGGTTTAGGAGAATGGGCTCAAGGAGTCATAATGGATGTTGGGAAGTTTCTCCTATGTATATTAGGTGTTGTCATATCAATTGGCTTGATATTTAGATGCGGTCAGGCTTTAATGAAGTGCAAACATCGTACCAGGGTAATGAGTTTGAGGAGTGAGGAAACTGTAATTCCAATGGACTTGATTTATGACCCAACGGTAGAAACAATGATGTAATGAAAATGCGATTATACGGTCCGTTTCTTTCACCTGTTTTTTCCGTTTTCCTCCAAGGTAAAAAGACCCACTTGGACGAGGAATTTTGATGAGCCGATATACAGACAACAGATGGATTAAAGAAGAAGTTTTGACAACCTGATGCACAGATTTTTGATGAACTATGCCATGGATCCCCAGTTTCCCTAGAAATTTTAAAATTACGCTAGCCCAACACTTTTGTAAATCTATGGACATTGACAGCTTTTGCTCGCACCTTATGGGCAAAAGCACAAAGAAGACTGCATTCAACAGACACCAAACAAGACCTCAATCGACGAATGTACATTTACCTGACATAGAGTACCACCGCATTTACCGTAATTATGTCTTTTCTTCATTTCTACAACCCCCAGGTAATGACACACATAGTCGACAGGGAATACAGGCACAGATATCAGCAATCACATATCTCCCCCATTCATGTATCATCAACTAAAATGTGCTCCCCCATTTTGTTACAACCAAAGCCGAAAAGAGTTCGGTAAAGTTTGACAGCCCATCCACAGACCCGTACCACGGGATAAGAAGGAATTCAAATGTATACTTCGCAATACCTCGAAGCTTGATTTAAAACACGTACAGCACGATGATACATGACCCCCAAGCACGGATTCATACACACATGCTTCTGCTATCTCACTAGGTCATACCCTTTTTTCCTACCTTCTCCTCTCCTCCCCTACCCAACCATGTAAATGTATTAACCCCTGACATATATTTTTCTCTTTTTGAAATGTTTTAGAAGGTGGCAGTTATTGTTGACTGCCAAAGGGTGGACTGTCAAAGTCAGAAAAATATCTCTATGCACACTACCATATTTGCACCTCTCACAGGTCCGTGCTGCGCATGCGTACGCTCTCCCGTACGTGCGCATACTCACAGTCGCGGGCACCCGCAGGCGCACGGTATGCGTATTTACGGTAGAGTTTATGTGATCGTAGCGTGCGACTCAATCGTTACATATTTTCACTATATAATGTATTTTGTAGATCATGGTCCCTTTGATAGATTCTGAAAGTTTGGTTAATGTAGAATGTTCATGAACAGAGAAATCCCTCTTTGTTTGATACGAAGGGACAGACAGGAGTAATACAGTGGTGTTTAGTACCCATCGGAAGAGTATTTAATTAGCAATATTCCGGTGTTGGTTTGAAGCGGATTAATCGCTCGTGCGAATAGTTATGGACATAAGAAGTTTATGAACATTTACTGTATTTGCACTTACTTATCCATGCGGCGGGAAACCCAGTTTCCCTCCCACCTGAGCTGTTGGAAATAGTCACGGCCCACCTGTATGAATCAACCTATGACCTTTTGTTATAATGCGAGGAGGAATTCCTGTGTCCAATGAACAATGAGATTGTAGGGACCATTGAATTGTATTGTGTGTGGGGCATAAATAGACAAGCCGACCACATCCAGCACTCACTCTTCAACGGTTATCATTGCTGAAAATCGGGAGCTGGATGTCCAGAGGCGCATGCGATCGTTTCCCCTTGTGCGTAAGTGTTTCTCCGCAACCATATTGTTCTTACTGTTATTATGGGCCATTTCTCTCTCTCTCTCTCTTCTCCTCTTTCTCTCTTATTTTTCCCTTAAAACGTAATTGTATTGTATTGTATTTCCTGTGTAGTTATCTGGTTAGGTAGTCTATGTTATATTGTAGTGTATGACTTGTATTGTGTTAATTCTTTTGCAAGTATATCATTCATAATATATATTTATTAGGCGTTGGACCCTAAGCCCAGGTATCTGTGTATTTCTTATAGTGTTTAGTATTTTCAGAGCGTCGGTGACGCTCAAACAGCTTTTGAGTTAATAAGGTTATACTGTGTTGCATTTACACTCTATCATTACACTAAGGTTTTACTGCATAATACACTGTTTATGGTTTACAAAGGTTTAACATTGTTAGCGTCAGCGCCGCTGGTGATCTCCTCGTGGTCCCGAGCGTCCGCTACGCTATAGCGAATCATTACGTTAGTCAGCAGCCGATAGCGTGCCTGCCCGTGATCTCTTGGCCGTGAGCGAACGTGACGCTTGAGCGTCTCGACTACGGCTAAGCGATTGCTACGCAACGTGCGTACCCTTACGGTACTCCATATGTAAATAGCGTACAGTGTTCTTAGACCTCATAAAGGGTTTTATATAAGATAAATATTCAGCTTTATCAGGAGGCTCTGCCCTTTGCCTGCTGTGTTTTCACAGAGCAGGATTAGCAATGGGACTGATGGAGCTGCAGCTCCAGGCCCACACCCCAAAATAGTCCCCCTGCATCTGCAGCACCATACCCTCCAACACTTTACACATAAACATTGATGCACATTCGAAAAGGGGGCGTGGCCACGGGTACAGCGGCGTGGCCACGCCCCTTTTCCTATACTTTCAATGGAAGCTTGGAGAGTCAAAAAATGGTACAGACCATAAAAAAAGGGACTGTACCTGCAAAAAAGGGGCAGCTGGAGGGTATGACACTGCGGTTGGTTCTAAATCAGAGTGGGAGAAGGGACCTTCTGACGTCACTAGGGGAGGACACACGTCACCAGGGGGAGGAGCTACGTCCAAACAGGGTACCCGAAAAGTACCCTCGTGGGCTTCCTTCGCTTGCCACGCTTCGGGATCGGTGGCTCGCTCCGCTCCGCTTCGCTTCACTCGCCACCTGATTACTAAAGGTAATAGTTGGTGGCATGGATAGTAGAGTAACTATACCTCCGGCCTAGCCCCTCCCCTTGTGTCGTGGCTCCTCCCCCTGATGTAAAAGGTCCCTTAGGACCACTTGGATCTAGCATCTACCATGCCACTGCATCTGCAGCAAGCCTCTGTGCTGTAGATAGGGAAACAATCTTTTTACTGCAGCGTCCTATGTCCTGCTGCCAGTCCACCTGCCCCCTCCGGCATCAACAATCCTCACTCCCTAGCCGCAGCGCAGGTGGAACAAAAGCTGCTGCGGCCACTGGCATAGATGTGTATGAAAGCGGCGCAGCGGAAGGTTTTCATAGCCCTCCCTGCGCCGCATACTCTCTGACCCCCAGAGCCTTCTCTGCGCGTGATATCACAGAAGTACCTCCCCGCCACAGCCACGCCCAGATCCCCAGAGACCCTGACTCCGCAACACAGCACCTGGGCTGCTGGCCTGGAAGCCCTGAGATGGCTAATGTAACGTATAGAGTGGGTGATATCGCGGAGGGTAATGTCTGGACGCTGAATCAATGTAAAAGGTGACACTGCTGTGCAGTCGGCCCGGTTCTAGGGTGTTCAGCGCCCCCCTGCAAACTATAAATTTGCACCCTCGCATACTTTACAAAAGCACAGCGCACATAATACCCCCTGTAGTACAGACACTTACACATGTAATGCCCTCTGTACCAGTGATGCTTACACATGAAATCAATGCCCCCTGTACCAGTGATGCTTACACAAGTAACACCCCCTGTATCAGTGACGCTTGCACACGTAACGCCTCCTGTACCGGTGAAGCTTACACATGTAACGCCCCCCTGTACCAGTGCCGCTTACACACGCAACGCCCCCCTGTACCAGTGCCGCTTACACACGCAACGCCCCCTGTACCAGTGATGCTTACACACGTAATGCCCCCCTGTACCAGTGCCGCTTACACACGCAACGCCCCCTGTACCAGTGATGCTTACAAACGTAACACCCCCTGTACCAGTGACGCTTACACACATTATGCCACAGTCACACATACACACATATATAAATATATATATATATATACACACAAACACACACACATACATACTGAACATACATTACACACATACACAGTCATACATATATACAGTATACACAGACACTGTATCTACACACACACACTCTCTTTCCAGACACTTATCTAATGAAGTCTGGCTGGCCGAAGCTGTAGCAGCCCATCCTCCTGCTGCAGCATGGTCCCATGTAGCTCCGCCCCTTATTCCCATCTAGCTCTGCCCCCTTTGGCTCCCACCCAGCCACTGAATGTCACACAGGGGAGGGGAGGGGGAGAGGAGGTTTTGTGCTGCTGGCGCCGCAGCATGTGTGACAGCAGCCGGCAGCAGCAGCAGGGATAGCAGCAGCAGCTCAGCACAGGGATGCAGAGCAGGGAGAACGTCTCTCCTTCCTAGTGCCTCCCTGCACTGCATCCCTTTTCTGAGCGGCTAGCGCCGGGCCTGTGTGCAGTGTCACTGACTGCACAGCACTCACACCTTTTACATTGATTCAGCCAGTCACTCAGTTCTGCCAGCCAGTCACTATTGTTAGCGCCGGTGTCACAACGCGCCGCATTACAGGGAAGTAGACGCACTAAATAAACTACAGCTCCCAGCAACCCTTAGCACAGGAGCATTCCGATGCTAAGGCCTGCTGGGAGCTGTAGTTTATTGAGTGCATCTTCTTCCCTGTAATGCGGCGCGTTGGGACACCGGCGCTAACAATAGTGACTGGCTGCTGTGCGAGTCTCTGGAAGAGCCACTGCCAAAGGGAGGACAGCAGCTTAGCTGCTGACAGGAGGAAAAGCAGGATAAGCATAACTCACCCCTCCCCCACTCACAGTTCCTCCGGGCCTCATCTGTGGAACCTCCACACACCCCCTCCAGCACCCGCGGTAGCTCCGGACCCCCTTCACCCACCTGCAGCGACCCCGCACCTGTACCTCCCGCCGCACCACCGCATCCGCCTCTCCCCCACCGGGGCAACCCCGCAACTGCTCCTCCACCACCCGCAGCGGCTCCGGACCACCACCCACGCACCCTCCCCCGCCTGCGGCACCACCGCAACCGCCCCTCCCGTGGCACCCCAGGATCCCATCCGCCTCTTCCCCGCACCCCCTACTCCCCCAACCAAAGCACCTACTAGGTGATTCATCAGGCCCTGCGTGCGCTGTTCACGTCGTTGCAAGTGGCTTCCACCCCTTAACCATCGCACGCCCTTTGTCCGTGCAATATTTAACCACTCACATAATTATGATTGGATGTAATACTCCATATAATAAAAATATTGCACATCACAAGGGTGTACAAGGGTTAAGGGGGCGTAGCCCCTTACGATGGTGTGAAGAGCGCCCGTAGGGCGTGATGAATCACCTAGTATATATATATATATATATAATAAGAATATTTCATTCATTCAGATCTAGGATGTGTTATTTTAGTGTTCCCTTTATTTTTTTGAGCAGTGTGTATATGTATATATATAT
Organism: Pseudophryne corroboree; assembly: GCF_028390025.1. Taxonomy (NCBI): domain Eukaryota; kingdom Metazoa; phylum Chordata; class Amphibia; order Anura; family Myobatrachidae; genus Pseudophryne; species Pseudophryne corroboree. Next base: position 99,136 of record NW_026968122.1, on the reverse strand, counting down.
ATATATATATATATATATATACACTGCTCAAAAAAAATATAGGGAACACTAAAATAACATCCTAGATCTGAATGAATGAAATATTCTTATTAAATACTTTGTTCTTTACATAGTTGAATGTGCTGACAACAAAATCACACAAAAATGATCAATGGAAATCAAATTTATTAACCCATGGAGGTCTGGATTTGGAGTCACTCTCAAAATTAAAGTGGAAAAACACACTACAGGCTGATCCAACTTTGATGTAATGTCCTTAAAACAAGTCACAATGAGGCTCAGTAGTGTGTGTGGCCTCCACGTGCCTGTATTACCTCCCTACAACCCACACAAGTGGCTCAGGTAGTGCAGCTCATCCAGGATGGCACAGCAATGCGAGCTGTGGCAAGAAGGTTTGCTGTGTCTGTTAGCGTAGTGTCCAGAGCATGGAGGCGCTACCAGGAGACAGGCCAGTACATCAGGAGACGTGGAGGAGGCCGTAGGAGGGCAACAACCCAGCAGCAGGACCGCTACCTCCGCCTTTGTGCAAGGAGGAACAGGAGGAGCACTGCCAGAGCCCTGCAAAATGACCTTCAGCAAGCCACAAATGTGCATGTGTCTACTCAAACGATCAGAAACAGACTCCATGAGGGTGGTGTGAGGGCCCGACGCCCAGGGCCGGATTAACAATGGGGCGGATGGAGCTGCAGCTCCAGGCCCCCCACTGGAAATAGGCCCACAGATCCCCTGCAGTTACTTCAGATAGTGTTGACAGGAAAAAAACTTTTCTCCTGTCATCACCAATAGCATTCCCTCACTCGACTCCTGTCACGGAGAGACAGAACTCTGCCTATCCCCTCTGAAGCTGCCAGCAGCTGTCACTGCCCAATGAAGCACATACCCAGGATCGAAGTAAGCTCCTCCCCAGATCGCGATAAGCTCCGCCTCCTGGTGCATCTACAGCTGTGCCCACAATTGCTCAAAGTTCTTCTCACTTGCCATCCGAAGCTGTGTCTCTGTGGGACCTTTATAAACTTACTCAGCCCCCTGGTTCTTCCACTGCTGAGCCCTGGCCCCTGTTGCCTGAAGCCACACCCCCGGGCCGTTCTAAGCCCCGCCCACTGGACAGTACACTGCAGTCAGTGCTCCCCGCCTGTGTGATCTGTGAGGTGTTCTGCAGCTGAGGTATGAGGTACAAAGAAGTATATGCTGTGTAGCCCTATGCCCAGGACTTTCTCACACTTAAAGTTATGTGTGCTTGTTCTGTGACCTTAATGGCATACTGGGGGTCATTCCGAGTTGTTCGCTCGCAAGCGGATTTTTGCAGATTTGCTCATGCTAAGCCGCCGCCTACTGGGAGTGAATCTTAGCATCTTAAAATTGCGAACGATGTATTCGCAATATTGCGATTACACACCTCGTAGCAGTTTCTGAGTAGCTTCAGACTTACTCGGCATCTGCGATCAGTTCAGTGCTTGTCGTTCCTGGTTTGACGTCACAAACACACCCAGCGTTCGCCCAGACACTCCCCCGTTTCTCCGGCCACTCCTGCGTTTTTCCCGGAAACTGTAGCGTTTTTTCCCACACGCCCATAAAACGGCCTGTTTCCGCCCAGTAACACCCATTTCCTGTCAATCACATTACGATCGCCAGAACGAAGAAAAAGCCGTGAGTAAAAATCCTAACTGCATAGCAAATTTACTTGGCGCAGTCGCAGTGCGGACATTGCGCATGCGCATTAAGCGGAAAATCGCTGAGATGCGAAGATTTTTACCGAGCGAACAACTCGGAATGACCACCACTGTTTTAATTTATCATGCATGATAATCAATTGAATTCCTGCCAGTGTGTATACGGACACTACCTTGCGGTGTAATGTGACTATCGGATGCTGCCGTGCGGTGTAATGTGACTATCGGACGCTGCCGTGTGGTGTAATGTAACTATCGGACGCTGCCGTGCGATGTAATGTAACTATCGAATGCTGCCATGCAGTGTAATGTAACTATCGGACGCTGCCATGCAGTGTAATGTAACTATCGGACGCTGCCGTGCGGTGTAATGTAACTATTGGACGCTGCCGTGCGATGTAATGTAACTATCGGACGCTGCCGTGTGGTGTAATGTAACTATCGGACGCTGCCGTGCGGTGTAATGTAACTGTCGGACGCTGCCGTGCGGTGTAATGTGACTATCGGACGCTGCCGTGCGGTGTAATGTGACTATCGGACGCTGCCGTGTGGTGTAATGTAACTATCGGACGCTGCCATGCGGTGTAATGTGACTATCGGACGCTGCCGTGCGGTGTAATGTGACTATCGGACGCTGCCGTGTGGTGTAATGTAACTATCGGACGCTGCCGTGCGGTGTAATGTAACTATCAGACGCTACCGTGCTGTGTAATGTAACTACTTATGCTGCTGTGCGGTGTCATGTAACTATCGAACGCTGCCATGCGGTGTAATGTGACTATCGGACGCTGCCGTGCGGTGTAATGTGACTATCGGACGCTGCCGTGTGGTGTAATGTAACTATCGGACGCTGCCGTGCGGTGTGATGTGACTATAGGACGCTGCCGTTTTAATTTATCATGCATGGTAATCAATTGAACTCCGGCCAGTGTGTATACGGACACTACCTTGCGGTGTAATGTATCTATCAGACGCTGCCATGTAATGTAATGTGACTATCGGACGCTCCTGTGTGGTGTAATGTAACTATCGGACGCTGCTGTGTGGTATATTGTAACTATCAGACGCTGCTGAGCAGTGTAATGTGACTCGGACAATAGTGTACGGTGTAATGTAATTATCGGACGCTGCCGTGCGGTGTAATGTGACTATCGGACGTTGCTGTGCGGTGTAACGTGTCTCGGACACTACCGTGCGGTGTAATGTAACTATCAGACGCTACCGTGCTGTGTAATGTAACTACTTATGCTGCTGTGCGGTGTCATGTAACTATCGAACGCTGCCATGCGGTGTAATGTAACTATCGGACGCTGCCGTGCGGTGTAATGTAACTACTTATGCTGCTGTGCGGTGTCATGTAACTATCGAACGCTGCCATGCGGTGTAATGTAACTATCAGACGCTACCGTGCTGTGTAATGTAACTACTTATGCTGCCATGCGGTGTCATGTAACTATCGAACGCTGCCATGCGGTGTAATGTAACTATCGGACGCTGCCGTGCGATGTAATGTAACTATTGGACACTGCCGTGCGGTGTAATGTAACTATCGGACGCTGCCGTGCGATGTAATGTAACTATCGAACGCTGCCATGCAGTGTAATGTGACTATCAGACGCTGCCGTGCAGTGTAATGTAACTATCGAACACTGCCGTGTGGTGTAATGTAACTATCGGACGCTGCCGTGCGATGTAATGTAACTATCGAACACTGCCGTGTAGTGTAATGTAACTATCAGAGGCTGCCGTGCAGTGTAATGTAACTATCGAACGCTGCCGTGCGATGTAATGTAACTATCGGATGCTGCCGTGTGGTGTAATGTAACTATCGGACGCTGCCGTGCGGTGTAATGTAACTATTGGACGCTGCCGTGCGATGTAATGTAACTATCGAACGCTGCCGGGTGGTGTAATATAACTATCGGATGCTGCCATGCGGTGTAATGTAACTATCGGACGCTGCCGTGCGGTGTAATATGACTATCAGACGCTGCCGTGCAGTGTAATGTAACTATCGAACACTGCCGTGTGGTGTAATGTAACTATCGGACGCTGCCGTGCAGTGTAATGTAACTATCGAACGCTGCAATGCAGTGTAATGTAACTATCGAACGCTGCCGGGTGGTGTAATATAACTATCGGATGCTGCCATGCGGTGTAATGTAACTATCGGACGCTGCCGTGCGGTGTAATGTGACTATCAGACGCTGCCGTGCAGTGTAATGTAACTATCAAACACTGCTGTGTGGTGTAATGTAACTATCGGACGCTGCTGTGTGGTATATTGTAACTATCAGACGCTGCTGAGCAGTGTAATGTGACTCGGACAATAGTGTACGGTGTAATGTAATTATCGGACGCTGCCGTGCGGTGTAATGTGACTATCGGACGTTGCTGTGCGGTGTAACGTGTCTCGGACACTACCGTGCGGTGTAATGTAACTATCAGACGCTACCGTGCTGTGTAATGTAACTACTTATGCTGCTGTGCGGTGTCATGTAACTATCGAACGCTGCCATGCGGTGTAATGTAACTATCGGACGCTGCCGTGCGGTGTAATGTAACTACTTATGCTGCTGTGCGGTGTCATGTAACTATCGAACGCTGCCATGCGGTGTAATGTAACTATCAGACGCTACCGTGCTGTGTAATGTAACTACTTATGCTGCCATGCGGTGTCATGTAACTATCGAACGCTGCCATGCGGTGTAATGTAACTATCGGACGCTGCCGTGCGATGTAATGTAACTATTGGACACTGCCGTGCGGTGTAATGTAACTATCGGACGCTGCCGTGCGATGTAATGTAACTATCGAACGCTGCCATGCAGTGTAATGTGACTATCAGACGCTGCCGTGCAGTGTAATGTAACTATCGAACACTGCCGTGTGGTGTAATGTAACTATCGGACGCTGCCGTGCGATGTAATGTAACTATCGAACACTGCCGTGTAGTGTAATGTAACTATCAGAGGCTGCCGTGCAGTGTAATGTAACTATCGAACGCTGCCGTGCGATGTAATGTAACTATCGGATGCTGCCGTGTGGTGTAATGTAACTATCGGACGCTGCCGTGCGGTGTAATGTAACTATTGGACGCTGCCGTGCGATGTAATGTAACTATCGAACGCTGCCGGGTGGTGTAATATAACTATCGGATGCTGCCATGCGGTGTAATGTAACTATCGGACGCTGCCGTGCGGTGTAATATGACTATCAGACGCTGCCGTGCAGTGTAATGTAACTATCGAACACTGCCGTGTGGTGTAATGTAACTATCGGACGCTGCCGTGCAGTGTAATGTAACTATCGAACGCTGCAATGCAGTGTAATGTAACTATCGAACGCTGCCGGGTGGTGTAATATAACTATCGGATGCTGCCATGCGGTGTAATGTAACTATCGGACGCTGCCGTGCGGTGTAATGTGACTATCAGACGCTGCCGTGCAGTGTAATGTAACTATCAAACACTGCCGTGTGGTGTAATGTAACTATCAGACGCTGCCGTGCAGTGTAATGTAACTATCGAACACTGCCGTGTGGTGTAATGTAACTATCGGACGCTGCCGTGCAGTGTAATGTAACTATCGAACGCTGCCATGCAGTGTAATGTAACTATCAGAGGCTGCCGTGCGGTGTAATGTAACTATTGGATGCTGCCGTGTGGTGTAATGTAACTATCGGACGCTGCCGTGCGGTGTAATGTAACTATCGGACGCTGCCGTGCGATGTAATGTAACTATCGAACGCTGCCGGGTGGTGTAATATAACTATCGGATGCTGCCATGCGGTGTAATGTAACTATCGGACGCTGCCGTGTGGTGTAATGTAACTATCGGATGCTGCCGTGCAGTGTAATGTAACTATCGAACACTGCCGTGTGGTGTAATGTGACTATCAGACGCTGCCGTGCAGTGTAATGTAACTATCGAACACTGCCGTGTGGTGTAATGTGACTATCAGACGCTGCCGTGCAGTGTAATGTAACTATCGAACGCTGCCATGCAGTGTAATGTAACTATCAGACGCTGCCATGCAGTGTAATGTAACTATCAGAGGCTGCCGTGCGGTGTAATGTAACTATCGGATGCTGCCGTGTGGTGTAATGTAACTATCGGACGCTGCCGTGCGGTGTAATGTAACTATCGGACGCTGCCGTGCGATGTAATGTAACTATCGAACGCTGCCGGGTGGTGTAATATAACTATCGGACGCTGCCGTGCGGTGTAATGTGACTATAGGACGCTGCCGTGTGGTGTAATGTAACTATCGGACGCTGCCGTTTTAATTTATCATGCATGGTAATCAATTGAATTCCGGCCAGTGTGTATACGGACACTACCTTGCGGTGTGATGTATCTATCAGACGCTGCCATGTAATGTAATGTGACTATCGGACGCTCCTGTGTGGTGTAATGTAACTATCGGACGCTGCTGTGTGGTATATTGTAACTATCGGACGCTGCTGTGCGGTGTAATGTAACTATTGGACGCTGACTTGCGGTGTAATGTGATTTGGACACTACTGTGCAGTGTATTGTAACTATCGGACGCTGCTGAGCAGTGTAATGTGACTCGGACAATAGTGTACGGTGTAATGTAAATATCGGACGCTGCCATGCGGTGTAATGTGAATAGGTCACTACAGAGCAGTGTAATGTACAGTAACTGTCGGACGCTTGTATATTGTAACTCAGACACTACTATGCCGTGTAATGTGATTCGGACACTACTATGCGGTGTAACGTGTCTCGGACACTACCGTGCGGTGTAATGTAACTATCAGACGCTACCGTGCGGTGGAATGTAACTACTTATGCTGCTGTGCGGTGTCATGTGACTCGGACACTACTGTGCGGTGTAATCTAACTAACAGGTGCTGAGGCATATCCCCTGCTCCCCTCTCCTTAATCCAATCTACTGCAGCGGTACACAATAGGCCTTTCCTATATTTCAGCTCCAGGCCCATTTGCACATTAATCTGTCACTGCCGACGCCCACAGGTGAGGGTTGTGCTTACAGCCCAACACCATGCAGGATGTTTGGCATTTGCCAGAGAACACCAAGATTGGAAAATTCGCCACTGGCGCCCTGTGCTCTTCACAGATGAAAGCAGGTTCTCACTGAGCACATGTGACAGATGTGACAGAGTCTGGAGACGCCAAGGAGAACGTTCTGCTGTCTGCAACATCTTCCAGCATGACCGGTTTGGCAGTGGGTCAGTAATGGTGTGGGGTGGCATTTCTTTGGGGGGCCGCACAGCCCTCCATGTGCTTGCCAGAGGTAGCCTGACTGCCATTAGGTACCGAGATGAGATCCTCAGACCCCTTGTGAGACCATATGCTGGTGCGGTTGGCCCTGGGTTCCTCCTAATGCAAGACAATGCTAGACCTCATGTGGCTGGAGTGTGTCAGCAGTTCCTGCAAGACGAAGGCATTGATGCTATGGACTGGCCCGCCCGTTCCCCAGACCTGAATCCAATTGAGCACATCTGGGACATCAAGTCTCGCTCCATCCACCAACGCCACGTTGCACCACAGACTGTCCAGGAGTTGGCAGATGCTTTAGTCCAGGTCTGGGAGGAGATCCCTCAGGAGACCATCTGCCACCTCATCAGGAGCATGCCCAGGCGTTGTAGGGAGGTCAGACAGGCACGTGGAGGCCACACACACTACTGAGCCTCATTGTGACTTGTTTTAAGGACATTACATCAAAGTTGGATCAGCCTGTAGTGTGTTTTTCCACTTTAATTTTGAGTGTGACTCCAAATCCAGACCTCCATGGGTTAATAAATTTGATTTCCATTGATCATTTTTGTGTGATTTTGTTGTCAGCACATTCAGCTATGTAAAGAACAAAGTATTTAATAAGAATATTTCATTCATTCAGATCTAGGATGTGTTAGTGTTCCCTTTATTTTTTTGAGCAGTGTATATACACACACACACACACACACACACACACACACTGGTGATAAAGGAGCAGCTCTCACTGTTCAGTTGATATACTGTTTATACGATTGTGAACGTGCAGAGAGGTTTCGATACATTGCAACATTATATGAGCTGAACAGTGAGAGCTCGTCCTGTTTCTCTCCACTGCTGGGATTACATCCGTGCTTTACTGCCATTTCATCTTGGATGTCATCTCGCCACCTCAAACTCAACATTTCCAAAACCGAATTAATTATTTTCCCACCAGCTAAGAGTAGTTACCAACCTGATATCTCTATAACTGTTGACAATGCAACTATCCACCCCACCCCACAAGCTCGTTGCCTAGGTGTCACCCTTGACTCTGAACTGTCCTTTGTTCCACACATTCAATCTGTCTCTAAATCATGTTACATGCACCTTAAAAACATATCCAAAATACGCCCTTATCTTACACAAGACACTGCAAAAACTCTAATCCATGCACTCATCATCTCCCGCATTGATTATTGTAATAGTCTCCTTACTGGTCTTCCCAAACATAGGCTATCACCACTTCAATCCATTTTAAATGCAGCTGCGAGGCTAATCTTCCTCGCCAGACGTTCTTCATCTGCTGATCCGCTCTGTCAGTCCCTCCATTGGTTACCGGTATTCTACCGTGTCAAATATAAAATACTTTTACTTACATACAAGGCTATTAACCAAACTGCACCATCATACATCTCCTCACTCATCTCAAAATATCTCCCTACCAGACCTCTCCGCTCTGCACAAGATCTGCGTCTCTCATCCACATGCATTACCTGTTCCCTCTCAAAATTACAGGACTTTACCCGGGCTTCACCCACTCTGTGGAATGCACTCCCACGCACAATAAGACTCTCCTCTAGTCTCCAAACCTTTAAACGTTCTCTGAAAACTCATCTCTTCAGACAAGCCTACCAAATTTCAGACCCACACACATAACCTTCACAGCTTCCCTATCAAGTTACATCCCCTCTGTACAGTCCACATAAACTCACATTTTGTCTTCCAACATTGCTGGGTGATCATATCATATAAGAACCTAGCAACCTGGGGAACCATTATGTGACAGGTAGCATCTATCCTTGTGTATCAATGCCTATTTCCCTATAGATTGTAAGCTTGCGAGCAGGGCCTTCCTACCTCTGTCTGTCTGTCTGTCTGTCTTTGCCCAGTTTTGTTCTATAATTGTTGTTCTAATTGTAAAGCGCAACGGAATATGCTGCGCTATATAAGAAACTGCTAATAAATAATAAATAATACTGTTCATGGAACATGCACTGTGTGTTCTAATGGATGAGAGTGCACGCTCTACACACAAACACGCAAATATGTTACATACATTACCAGTATCTGGACTTTGGATAGATACTGTCTATATAGACACCACATATTCCACGGGGTCAAAAGGTCGATATGTAAAAGGTCGACAGGTTCAAAAGGTTGACATAGCAATGGTTGACCCACGTATAGGGGGTCATTCTGAGTTGATCGCTCGTAGCAACTTTCTGCTTCCCGTCCGATCAGCTAGACGCAGCCTATGGGGAAATGTATTTCTACATAGCAGGGCTGCGATTGCTTGTGCAGCCCTGCTATGCAAAAACAAGTTTTGTGTAAAACAAGACCAGGGTAACACTTACCCTGTGCGATGAATCCAGCGTTGCACGTCACGGTATTGACGTCAGACATCCGCCCTCCAAACGCCTCGACATACCTGCGTTCGGATCTTCACGTCCCAGAAAACAGAGAGTTGGAATACCTTCTTCCTGTCAATCTTCTTGCAGTCGCTGCTGGAATTGCTTTCTTCGCTAACGGCGTCGCTGCTCGTCGGGCAACGACGCGCCTGCGCAATGCGGGCGCAGTGCATGTGCAGTTTCCGACCCGAACGCACGGCTGCAATGAAGCGCAGCATGCGATTGGGTCGGAATGACCCCCATAGGGCTTAATTCTGAGTTGATCGTAGCAGCAAATTTGTTAGCAGTTGGGCAAAACCATGTACACTGCAGGTGGGGCAGATATAATATGTGCAGTGCAGGTGGGGCAGATGTAACATGTGCAGTGCAGGTGGGGCAGATGTAACATGAGCAGTGCAGGTTGGGCAGATGTAACATGTGCAGTGCAGGTGGGGCAGATATAATATGTGCAGTGCAGGTGGGGCAGATATAATATGTGCAGTGCAGGTTGGGCAGATGTAACATGTGCAGTGCAGGTGGGGCAGATATAATATGTGCAGTGCAGGTGGGGCAGATGTAACATGTGCAGTGCAAGTGGGGCAGATGTAACATGTCCAGAGAGAGTTAGATTTGGGCGGGGTGTGTTCAAACTGAAATCTAAATTGCAGTGTAAAAATAAAGCAGCCAGTATTACCCTGCACAGAAACAATATAACCCACCCAAATCTAACTCTCTCTGCACATGTTATATCTGCCCCACCTGCAGTGCACATGGGGGGTCATTCCGAGTTGTTCGCTCGCAAGCGGATTTTAGCAGATTTGCTCATGCTAAGCCGCCGCCTACTGGGAGTGAATCTTAGCATCTTAAAATTGCGAACGATGTATTCGCAATATTGCGATTACACACCTCGTAGCAGTTTCTGAGTAGCTTCAGACTTACTCGGCATCTGCGATCATTTCACTGCTTGTCGTTCCTGGTTTGACGTCACAAACACACCCAGCGTTCGCCCAGACACTCCCCCGTTTCTCCGGCCACTCCTGCGTTTTTTCCGGAAACGGTAGCGTTTTTTCCCACACGCCCATAAAACGGCCTGTTTCCGCCCAGTAACACCCATTTCCTGTCAATCACATTACGATCGCCAGAACGATGAAAATGCCGTGAGTAAAATTCCTAAGTGCATAGCAAATTTACTTGGCGCAGTCGCAGTGCGGACATTGCGCATGCGCTTTAAGCGGAAAATCGCTGCAATGCGAAGATTTTTACCGAGCGAACAACTCGGATTGACCCCCATGGTTTTGCACAACTGCTAACAAATTTGCTGCTGCGATCAGGTGGTTAGCAAAGTGAGCCCGCGAGGGTCTACTTTACCAATAATTTGGGTCACAGGTGATGAAACATTCAAAACGACAAATAAACCCTTGTTTTTCCTCTATATTTGTGTGCAGGGGCGTCAGAACGTTTTTTTGTCGGGGGGGGGGGGGGGGAACAAGATAAAATCTCAGTTTGGCGTCCCTAGCTCCTGGCCACCTTAGGCACCTTAAGTCTCTTGCTTCTGTATGGAACGCTATGGAGCAGCTGGGAGTTGCCCCTTGTACACATTACATCTGGTGGAGCCCCTTATACACATTATGCCAGGTAGAACCTACTACACACATTACACCTGGTAGAGCCCATTATACACATTATGCCTGGTAGAGACCATTATGCACATCTGCTAGGTAGAGCGCCTCCTCCTTAGCGCTACTCTCCCTACTCCTTCCCCACAGCCAGCAGCTATGCTGCTGTTACCTCTGCTGTTACGCGCAGCACGTCTCCGCGGAGCGCAGACACTGTAGGCTTACGAGGTGGGGGGTGGAGCACATGGAGAAGCAGTGCCAGATTAAGGCCATGGGGTCCCGGGGCACTTCAGACAGTAGGGCCCCTAATAAAGAGCAGGCAGATTAGATATATATATATATATATATATATATATATATATATATATATATATGTACATTCACATACATACAGTGGTGGTCATTCCGAGTTGATCGCTAGCTGCATTTGTTTGCAGCGCAGCGATCAGGCAAAAAAATGGCAGTTCTGCGCATGTGTATGTGCATTCGTTGTGCCCGTCACGTACGGGCACAATGAACGATGTAGTTTTGCACAGGGTCTAGCGATGCTTTTCAGTCGCACTGCTGGCCGCAGAGTGATTGACATGAAGGGGGCATTTCTGGGTGGCAACTGACCGTTTTCAGGGAGTGTTGAAAAAAACGCAGGCGTGCCAGGAAAAACGCTGGCGTGGCTGGGCGAACGCTGGGCGGGTTTGTGACGTCAAATCCGGAACGGAACAGTCTGAAGTGATCGCATGCGCTGAGTAGGTTTTGAGCTACTCTGAAACTGCACAAAAATTTTTTGTAGCCGCTCTGCGGGGGTAATTCCAAGTTGATCTCAGCAGGATTTTTGTTAGCAATTGGGCAAAACCATGTGCAGTGCAGGGGAGGCAGATGTAACATGTGCAGAGAGAGTTAGATTTGGGTGGGGTGTGTTCAATCTGCAATCTAATTTGCAGTGTAAAAATAAAGCAGCCAGTATTTACCCTGCACAGAAACAAAATAACCCACCCAAATCTAACTCTCTCTGCACATGTTACATCTGACTCCCCTGCAGTGCACATGGTTTTGCCCAATTTCTATCAAAAATCCTGCTGCGATCAACTTGGAATTACCCCCAGAGATCCTTTCGTTCGCACTTCTGCTAAGCTAAGATACACGCCCAGTGGGCGGCGGCATAGCGTTTGTGCGGCTGCTGAAAACAGCTAGCGAGCGATCAACTCGGAATGACCCCCAGTATGCCTTCAGGGTCCCGGCAGCCGTAATATCGACACCGGAGTCCCGCCAGCCGCAAGAATACCGACACTGGATTCCCAAAGAGATCAGGACCCAGATGAAGATACAATATCCCGACAGCCAGGATCCCGAAGGTAAATATGAACGTCTGGGTTAGGCTGAGCGTGCGGGAGCGGGTATTAAGTTCAGGCACACGCCAGGGGGGTTAGGGCTAGCCTGCAGGGAAGGGTTAGCACTATGGGGGGAGGGTTGGGTTTAGGCACCATCTGGGAGAGGTTAGGGTTAGGCTGCTTACAGCAAGGGTTAGGGGGTATGGGAGGGTGGTTAGGGTGCCCTGTGCACCCGTCTGCATTGCCGCGATCGGGATGCCGACATCGGTATACTGATCGCCGGCATCCCGACCACCGGCTTTTCATACTGAACCCATATTATATGTATTTATCTCTCTATATATATATATCTGTACATATATATATATATATATATATATATATATATACTGTACACATATATATATATATATATATACACTCACAAATTTATATTTATATATTTACACATATATAGCTTCATATGTATGTATATATATATATATATATATATATGTATATATATATATATATATATGTAAATAATACCGTCAGCCTTACTTTGACTTTTTTATTGTTCTGGCTCTCCAAGCAGCACACACACCCAAACGCCGCTGGATCCTGGCTCCAGAATCCACATGCTGCCTTCCCTGCAGCCTGCGCGCTCAGCCAATAGCTGAGCGGCAGGCTGCTTCATTGATACATTATTGGACAGCTGTCCCGTCTGTGGCAGCGGGGACGGGAGCGCAAACCCCCCCCCCCCCCCCGCCCGCCCGCTCCTTAATCTGGTACTTTGGGGAAGGCAGCTTCAGCGCTGCCCGTCGTGTAAAGTAATAGTACAGCAGCGCGGGTAGCGCTGAAGCTGGCCGCTGTGTTGGCGCCTCTCTGGTGTTTTGGGGGGAGCGAGCTGCCCCCTTGCCCCCCCCATTCCGACGCCCCTGTTTGTGTGTATATTGTACACTGGCAGGCGAGGCTTCCTTCCTATGGTATTGGCACCCCTCCCATTTACTCTCAGGTGTTTTCATTAGCTAGGGGCCTAAATCAGACCTGATTGTAGCAGCAAATTTGTTAGCAGATGTGCAAAACCATGGGGGTCATTCAGACCTGATCGCTAGGCTGCGTTTTCGTACAGCGGGCGATTAGGTCCAAACTGCGCATGTGTGTGCACCGCAATGCACAGGCAGTCGCACGGATACAAAGCGGATCGGCGCTCAGCAATGGGTTTGTGCGACGGATCCGTTCACAAGGAGATTGACAGGAAGAGGGCGTTTGTGGGTGTCAACTGACCGTTTTCTGGGAGTGTCTGGAAAAACGCAGGCGTGTCCAAGCATTTGCAGGGAGGGTTCCTGACGTCAATTCCGGTCGCGGACAGGCTGATGTGATCGCAGCGGCTGAGTAAGTCCTGGGCTGCGCAGAGACTGCACAAGTTCTGTTGTACAGCTCTGCTACACATGCGATCGCACATTTGCGCGGTGAAAATACACTCCCCCTGTAGGCTGTGACTATGCGAACGCAGGACTGCAAAAATTGCCTGCTAGCGATCAGGTCTGCGCACTGCAGGGGTGGGGGTGGGGGGCAGATGTAACATGTGCAGAGAGAGTTAGATTTGGGTGGGTTATTTTGTTTCTGTGCAGGGTAAATACTGGCTGCTTTATTTTTACACTACAATTTAGAGTTCAGTTTGAACACACCTCACCCAAATCTAACTCTCTCTGCACATGTTACACCTGCCCCCCTGCACTGCACATGTTACATCTGCCCCCCCTGCACTGCACATGTTACATCTGCCCCCCCTGCACTGCACGTTACATCTGCCCCCCCTGCACTGCACATGTTACATCTGCCCCCCCCTGCACTGCACATGTTACATCTGCCCCCCCTGCACTGCACGTTACATCTGCCCCCCCTGCACTGCACATGTTACATCTGCCCCCCCTGCACTGCACATGTTACATCTGCCCCCCCTGCACTGCACATGTTACATCTGCCCCCCCTGCACTGCACATGTTACATCTGCCCCCCCCTGCACTGCACGTTACATCTGCCCCCCCTGCACTGCACATGTTACATCTGCCCCCCCTGCACTGCACATGTTACATCTGCCCCTCCTGCAGTGCACATGGTTTTGCCCATTAGCTAACAAATTTGCTGCTGGCGAAAATTATTTTTTTATTTGTTTTCACCCTATTCATTAATTTACCACCCACGTGGACTATGATTGGGAATAGCACCCTTGCCCGAAGCACGGTGAGCCCACAAGGGTACGTTTCCACTAATTTGGCTCAGATATGATGAGACATGCAAAATGACCCCAAAAATGCATGTCGACCATTTGTCAACCATTTTCATGTTGACCTTTTGAACCTGTCGACCTTTTTCCATGTCGACCTACTGACTGTCTATCTTTTTACTGTAGATCTGTTGAACCACACCCATGTTTATTACCCCGAATGCCCGTCTCGCTTAGAACGGCACAGTTCCCTCTGCTGCACTCAGTACATTACACCGCGGTGCCTCTCATCGGATTCCCAGACATCGGAGCTTAGAGAATTCCACAGTAACATAACGTGTCTGCATGCGGACTACAGAACCCGCCACTGGGGGCCAGAGCTCTCCTGTAACTCTTACCTCCCTTTCATTATACAGTCACCATCATGTCACTCTTCCCCCTTCTGTGCCTAGTGTCACCACCATTACCGGCTCTGCCGTGTGAAAGTGTCATTTGTAACACAAAACATCACTTACTCCACTAAAGCCCTGGTCTCGGCAAACAAGGGAAATTGCTTCGGCAGCGAGGCACGCTAGACTGCGGGCGCTACTTCATTACATCCTTAAAAAGTTTCCCCTGCATCGTATACAAGGCAGAGAGACACCGCGCGTCACAATGATGCATGTTTTTGTGGCTAAACACCAAAGCCTTAGGTCACAATCCGGCAATCTCGCAGTCATTCAATTTGAGAGGACATCAACGTCTCCCTAAATGGAAGCTGCTTTTCTTGGCGCACCTTATCATAATGTCACAAAAACTATAACATTACAAATCAGTTCTCGGGCAAAATACATGACAGCAAAAACGCTGGTAACACAAAAGCTGCATTTAATATCCGTCATCGCTGTCTCCTTCAACTTACCTCTTTGCGGGAAAGTGCTGGCTATAGCTCCCAGCTTGTGGTATTCCGAAGATTCGTTTCCGAGTGGAATGGAATATAAATGACAGTTCATACAACACATGAACATAGGAAATGGTATGAAATATTTAAAATAAAAGACAGCTGAGAACAGAGAGAACCAACAGAGCCTCTCAAACCCGGCCCCTGGGACGTTTCCAGCCTGCGATTCATTGAATGTTTAATCTGTATTGTTATTTTTAGTGAAATATTTTGCATCACTCCAGAGTAGATCGTTGTGTGCTCGTCCTTTCTCCTGTCAGAGAGACCCTCCTGAAGATTTCCCCTTTCAGTCCCCAACATTTCTCATCGCTTTCAGCAAAAAAAAAAAGAAGGAGAAGAAAAGGAATAACAATGGCCCAGTGGCAGACGCGGAACCCGGAATTATTCTATAGGTTACCCCGTAAAGGCTGTACAGTCACACAGCGCCACAATGGAACGCTCTCCGGAACGGCGAAAGGTCAGCAGCAGCTGCACTAACTCTCAGCTGTAGTCCTGGATGGAAATAATAATCGCTGTAAAATATTTATTACGTGTGTTTAGTGGACGGTGTCGTTAGTCTTTTTTGGGATCTGGTTTCCTGTGTTCGGACGTATTAAGAGACGACTGAAGGCATAACACAAGCCGGGTTCTGAGGGGCTGATTTATCATTGATTACTTATTAAATGCAATCTGGAAGTGATATTAGTGCCCAGGTGTGCAGTGCAATATGTGATCACTTCAGGTGAAGGGTATGGCTGACCGATGGTCTCCTGACCGCCGGCGGCATACCGACGCCGGGATCCCGGCGGGGAGGGGCGAGTGCAGCAAGCCCCGTGTGGACTCGGTGGCGACCTGCGGTCACCACGGGTTCAATTTCCACTCTATGTGTCTCGTGGACACCCACCAGTGGAAATAGTCCCTGATGGTCGGTATACATAGTGAGGGGGCGGGATTTTGGGGGAGGCATGTGACCGTCGGTCTCCTGACTGCCGGTCACATGAATACCACCCCAGGTGACCCGTAGGCACAGGGGCATAGAAAGATCTGTGTGGTCTGCCGGGGCTTCTGCAGAGGTGCAGTCCCGCTGACCGCACAACAGCCATTTCCGGGGGAAACCTCTGATGGTTGCGGTCACGGTGGGCTACCACAATCTTGCCCCTTTGAAAAAAGTACCTAAAATGATCTATTTCGACTGTTGGAACCTAATTCTGTTACTAAAGTTGAAACAATATAAGTTTACTGTGGAAATGTGTGGACTGAGTAGTTTTCATATGTAATTCATATATACAGATGTGTCCTGCGAGATTCACATGTGCCAGCGTACGCACGCCCCCGCAATCCCTTTCCTTCGATGGGAAAGCTGCGGCTGTGAATGGACCGCAGCCTCCCGCGGTATAGGGCATCGCAGGAGCGAACGCTGCAGGAAGTAGCAGGGCACAGCTGTAATAAAGGCGTAGTGTCTCACACATAATGATATGTTGTCTGGTGTTGCTTAATTTTCATACAACGTATAAATTCTTAAAGTGACATTTATAGATTATATATATGTACAGGGTGATTCAAAAGTCGCAGGACACCCTTTTGTTTCAAAAACTGTACAGGAAATGGAAAACTGGATACTCCAGTAAGGTATGGGTGAGGTGGGCTATTTCTTAGGGTATGTACCGAACATGGGCGCCATCTTGAAATCAGCCATCTTGAATCTAAGTCAGTTTTCCCATTTCCTGCACAGTTTTTGAAACAAAAGGGTGTACTGCAACGTTTGAATCACCCTGTAGAGATTAGGATAGGAGGCACTACAACACTGCCAAGTTCAGTAATGAAAACAGTGTTTATTGCTGCAAAGTTTCAAGGTATACAACCCTTTCTATCTATCGATATGCAGAGCTGTGATTAGACTTTTTGGAGTCCTGCGCCAGAAACAGAAATACACCCCGGCCCCACCCCATTTTTCTAATAGGGACACAAGGCACATGCCCTTGCGGGGACAAACATGACAAAATTGATCCATAAAGAGCCCATGCTATGATACCCCTTCCCACATATTTATATATATATATATATATATATATATACAGGTTGAGTATCCCATATCCATATATTCCGAAATACGGAATATTCCGAAATACGGAATTTTTTGACGGAGAGTGAGACAGTGAAACTTTGATTTCTGATGGCTCAATGTACACAAACTTTGTTTAATACACAAAGTTATTAAAAATATTGTATTAAATGACCTCCAGGCTGTGTGTATAAGGTGTATATAAAACATAAATGAATTGTGTGAATGTACACACACTTTGTTTAATGCACAAAGTTATTAAAAATAATGGCTAAAATAACCTTCAGGCTGTGTGTATAAGGTGTATATGAAACATAAATGCAATCTGTGCTTAGACTTGGGTCCCATCGCCATGATATCTCATTAAGGTATGCAATTATTCCAAAATACGGAAAAATCCGATATCCAAAATGCCTCTGGTCCCAAGCATTTTGGATAAGGGAGACTCAACCTGTATATATATTGTTTGCACACATTTATAGAATGCTGCAAGACAATGGATTAAGACACAAAACCTCTTTAGACCACATTAATGCACTTAACTTGAGAGCTTGTTGTTATTCAGTTACAATACCTTTATTAAATAACACATTTCAATATGCTGCCATACCCAGGATTCAAACCCATAACTTGTTGCATCAGTCAAACACCCTACCCATTGAGCTATTTGGTCCTGCATAAAAAATAGGATTTTGGTTATCTACCGGTAAATCCTTTTCTCGTAGTCCATAGAGGATGCTGGGGTCCACATTAGTACCATAGGGTATAGACGGGTCCACCAGGAGCCATTGGCACTTAAAGAGTTTGAGAGTGTGGGCTGGCTCCTCCCTCTATGTCCCTCCTACCAGACTCAGTCTAGAAACTGTGCCCGAGGAGACGGACATCTTTGAGAGAAGGATTTAACACAGATAGTGGCGAGATTCACACCAGCTCACACATACAAGGCACATCAAGCTAACTAGCTTGAAAAACCCCGGACAGACCGGACACTGCACGCTGCCAGTGGAGTAGCGTCAGGAGAGACCCCGGACAGACCGGACACTGCACGCTGCCAGTGGAGTAGCGTCAGGAGAGACCCCGGACAGACCGGACACTGCACGCTGCCAGTAGAGTAGCGTCAGGAGAGACCCCGGACAGACCGGCACTGCACGCTGCCAGTAAAGTAGTGTCAGGGGAGACCCCGGAAAGACCGGACACTGCACGCTGCCAGTAGAGTAGCGTCAGGAGAGACCCCGGACAGACCGGACACTGCACGCTGCCAGTAGAGTAGTGTCAGGAGAGACCCCAGAAAGACCAGACACTGCACGCTGCCAGTGGAGTAGCGTCAGGAGAGACCCCGGACAGACCGGACTGCATGCTGCCAGTGGAGTAACATCAGGAGAGACCCCGGACAGACCAAACACTGTACGCTGCTAGTAGAGTAGCGTCAGGAGAGACCCCGGACAGAGCGGACACTGCACGCTGCCAGTAGAGTAGCATCAGGAGAGACCCCGGACAGACCGGTCACTGCACGCTGCCAGTAGAGTAGCTTCAGGAGAGACCCCGGACAGAGCGGACACTGCACGCTGCCAGTAGAGTAGCATCAGGAGAGACCCCGGACAGACCGGTCACTGCACGCTGCCAGTAGAGTAGCTTCAGGAGAGACCCCAGACAGAGCGGACACTGCATGCTGCCAGTAGAGTAGTGTCAGGAGAGACCCCGGACAGACCGGACACTGCACGCTGCCAGTAGAGTAGCATCAGGAGAAACCCCAGACAGACCGGACACTGGCCCTCATTCCGAGTTGTTCGCTCGCTCGCTAGCTGCTTTTAGCAGCATTGCACACGCTAGGCCGCCGCCCTCTGGGAGTGTATCTTAGCTTAGCAGAAGTGCGAACGAAAGGTTAGCAGAACTGCTGGAAAATCTTTTCATGCAGTTTCTGAGCAGCTCCAGACCTACTCCTACCTTGCGATCACCTCAGTCAGTTTAGTTCCTGCTTTGACGTCACAAACACGCCCTGCGTTCGGCCAGCCACTCCCCATTTCCCCAGGCACGCCTGCGTTTTAACTGACACGCCTGCGTTTTTTAGCACACTCCCGGAAAACGCCAAGTTACCACCCAGAAACACCCCTTTCCTGTCAATCGCTCACCGATCAGCAGTGCGACTGAAAAGCGCCGCTAGACTTTGTGTAAAACTGCGTAGTTTTGTGTGAAAGTACTTCGCGCGTGCGTACTGTGGCCCGTATGCATGCGCAGAAGTGCCGCTTTTTCACCTAATCGCCGCGCTGCGACCGAAAGCAGTTAGCGATCAACTCGGAATGAGGGCCACTGCACGCTGCCAGTGGCGTAGCGTCAGGAGAGACCCCAGACAGACCGGACACTGCACGCTGCCAGTGGGGTAGCGTCAGGAGAGACCCCGGACAGACCGGACACTGCACGCTGCCAGTGGAGTAGCGTCAGAAGAGACCCCGGACAGACCGGACACTGCACGCTGCCAGTAGAGTAGCGTCAGGAGAGACCCCAGACAGATCGGACACTGCACGCTGCCAGTAGAGTAGGGTCAGGAGAGACCCCGGAAAGACTGGACACTGCACGCTGCCAGTAGAGTAGCGTCAGGAGAGACCCCGGAAAGACCGGACACTGCACGCTGCCAGTGGAGTAGCGTCAGGAGAGACCCCGGACAGACCGGACAGTGCATGCTGCCAGTGGAGTTGCATCAGGAGAGACCCCGGATAGACCGAACACTGCACGCTGCCAGTAGAGTAGCGTCAGGAGAGACCCCGGACAGAGCGGACACTGCACGCTGCCAGTAGAGTAGCATCAGGAGAGACCCCGGACAGACCGGACACTGCACGCTGCCAGTAGAGTAGCGTCAGGAGAGACCCCGGAAAAACTGGACACTGCACGCTGCCAGTAGAGTAGCGTCAGGAGAGACCCCAGACAGAGCGGACACTGCACGCTGCCAGTAGAGTAGCATCAGGAGAGACCCCGGACAGAGCGGACACTGCACACTGCCAGTAGAGTAGCTTCAGGAGAGACCCTGGACAGAGCGGACACTGCACGCTGCCAGTAGAGTAGCGCCAGGAGAGACCCCGGACAGACCGGACACTGCACGCTGCCAGTAGAGTAGCGTCTGGAGAGACCCCGGACAGACCGGACACTGCACGCTGCCAGTAGAGTAGCGTCAGGAGAGACCCCGGACAGACCGGACACTGCACGCTGCCAGTAGAGTAGCGTCAGGAGAGACCCCGGACAGACCGGACACTGCACGCTGCCAGTGGAGTAGCGTCAGGAGAGACCCCGGACAGACCGGACACTGCACGCTGCCAGTAGAGTAGCGTCAGGAGACCTCGGAAAGAGCGGACACTGCGCGCTGCCAGTAGAGTAGCGTCAGGAGAGACCCCGGACAGACCGGACACTGCACGCTGCCAGTGGAGTAGCGTCAGGAGAGACCCCGGACAGAGCGGACACTGCACGCTGCCAGTAGAGTAGCGTCAGGAGAGACCCCGGACAGACCGGACACTGCACGCTGCCAGTAGAGTAGCGTCAGGAGAGACCCCGGACAGACCGGACACTGCACGCTGCCAGTAGAGTAGCGTCAGGAGAGACCCCGGACAGTCCAGACACTGCACGCTGCCAGTAGAGTAGCGTCAGGAAAGACCCCGGACAGACCGGACACTGCACGCTGCCAGTAGAGTAGCGTCAGAAGAGACCCCGGACAGACCGAACACTGCACGGTGCCAGTGGAGCAGCATCAGGAGAGACCCCGGAAAAACTGGACACTGCACTTCGGTCTGGGATTTACGTACAATATTCATTGTTGGTGGAATCATCTTGTTGTAAGTGCACAATCCCATATCTGTCCCTCCTCCATTGTGTCCTTGTTTACAGCCTATTGAGGGAAATACCCAGCGAGTCTCACGTAGCAGCTTAATTCCCATAATACGTCTCCTTTCATGCAGCGTTGAGACAGAGCTGAACTGCCACAAAAATTATATAGCAGCCGAGCACGATTTATTTTATTCCAATCATTAAAGGAAAAAAAGAGAAAATGCACTGGTAAGAGAAATGGGGGGAGGACGAAATCTGGAAAAGGAAGACGCATCAATTCTTCAACCTCAAGTCGTACGTCCTTAATTTACATGAGATATTGCACCAGTAATTACCCTGCTATTCATCATTCACACATATACATCACTGAGCGCCGGCTTCCATCTTGCATTCACTGTATGCAAACACAGCCAGTAAGCATGATCATCCGTAACTCTAATAAAACATGGAGATGACTGGTAGAGCACAAGTGGGCCATAAAGCATGCTGAGAAATGGGAGTATATAGAAAGCCCCCCGTAGCCCATACGCAGAACATGTACATAACAGTGCTACTTATTGCAGCACTCACAGCAACATATATATATATATCTAGGCATTCAGCCAATCACGTGTATCCCATACTGACGGACTAGGCTACTTGGCGGGAGAGCCGACTGTGTTGGGAGCTGGAAGCGTGGACTCTGCCGTCTACGCGTGGCTTTGGGGACGTGACCCGGCGAAGATAAGATAATAAATAGAGAACGGTCACAAAATATAAAAAAATTATTACTGAGTGCAGGTTTATTGTTATTATAAAGGCAACCGGAATCTACGCGTCTCTAGAAGCAATAGGTCACTGACAGTGTAACGCGTCACTGCCGCAGGCCTCTGGCCTTACGCTGGTCGCAGTTATGGCTCTTTTTCTTTTCATTGTTGCGATGAGTATTTTTGAAAAAATTGTGAAAAAATAAGAATTTACTCACCGGTAATTCTATTTCTCGTAGTCCGTAGTGGATGCTGGGTACTCCGTAAGGACCATGGGGAATAGACGGGCTCCGCAGGAGACTGGGCACTCTAAAAGAAAGATTAGGTACTATCTGGTGTGCACTGGCTCCTCCCTCTATGCCCCTCCTCCAGACCTCAGTTAGGGAAACTGTGCCCGGAAGAGCTGACACTACAAGGAAAGGATTTGGAATCCAGGGTAAGACTCATACCAGCCACACCAATCACACCGTACAACTTGTGATAACTATACCCAGTTAACAGTATGAACAACAAATGAGCCTCATTAACAGATGGCTCATAGCAAAACCCTTTAGTTAAGCAATAACTATATACATGTATTGCAGAGAGTCCGCACTTGGGACGGGCTCCCAGCATCCACTACGTACTACGAGAAATAGAATTACCGGTGAGTAAATTCTTATTTTCTCTGACGTCCTAGTGGATGCTGGGTACTCCGTAAGGACCATGGGGATTATACCAAAGCTCCCAAACGGGCGGGAGAGTGCGGATGACTCTGCAGCACCGCATGAGCAAACTCAAGGTCCTCCTCAGCCAGGGTATCAAACTTGTAGAATTTTGCAAACGTGTTTGACCCCGACCAGGTAGCAGCTCGGCAAAGTTGTAATGCCGAGACCCCTTGGGCAGCCGCCCAAGAAGAGCCCCCTTCCTCGTGGAATGGGCTTTTACCGATTTAGGATGCGGCAGTCCAGCCGCAGAATGTGCAAGTTGAATCGTGCTACAGATCCAGCGAGCAATAGTCTGCTTAGAAGCAGGAGCACCCAGCTTGTTGGGTGCATGCAGGATAACAGCGAGTCAGTATTTCTGACTCTAGCCGTCCTGGAAACATAGATTTTCAGGGCCCGGACTACGTCCAGCAACTTGGAGGCCTCCAAGTCCCGAGTAGCCGCAGGCACCACAATAGGTTGGTTCAAATGAAACGCTGATACGTAGGGAGAAATTGGGGACGAATCCTCAATTCTGCCCTGTCCCTATGGAAGATCAGATAAGGGCTTTCACATGACAAAGCCACCAATTCTGACACACGCCTAGCCGAAGCCAAGGCCAAATATATATATATGACCACTTTCCACGTGAGATACTTCAACTCCACGTTCTGAAGTGGCACAAAACAATGTGAGTTTAGGAAATCCAACACTACGTTGAGATCCCAAGGTGCCACTGGAGGCACAAAAGGGGGCTGAATATGCAGCACTCCCTTAACAACGTCTGAACTTCAGGCAGCGTCTTTCCTAGCCTTCAACAGCGTAGGAATCACTTCATCTGGAACGCCCTTTTCCGTTAGGATTCGGCGTTCAACCGCCAAGCCTTCAAACGCAGCCGCGGTAAGTCTTGGAACAGACAGGGCCCCTGCAGTAACAGGTCCTGTCTGAGAGACAGAGGCCATGGGTCCACTGAGATCATTTCTTGTAGTTCTGGGTACCAAGTTCTTCTTGGCCAATCCGGAACTACGAGTATAGTTCTTACTCCTCTCTTACTTACTATCCTCAGTACCTTGGGTATGAGAGGAAGAGGAGGGAACACATAAACCGACTGGTACACCCACGGTGTCACTAGTGCGTCCACAGCTATCGCCTGATGGTCTCATGACCTGGCGCAATACTTTTTTAGCTTTTTGTTGAGGCGGGACGCCATCATGTCCACCTGTGGCCGTTCCCAACGGTTCACAATCTGCGTGAAGACTTCTGGATGAAGTCCCCACTCTCCCGGGTGGAGGTCGTGCCTGCTGAGGAAGTCTGCTTCCTAGTTTTCCACACCCGGAATGAACACTGCTGACAGTGTTAGCACGTGATACTCCGCCCATCGGAGAATCCTTGTGGCTTCTGCCAACGCCATCCTGCTTCTTGTGCCACCTTGTCGGTTTACATGGGCGACCGCCGTGATGTTATCTGACTGAATCAGCACCGGCTGGTTTTGAAGCAGGGGTTCTGCTTGCCTTAGAGCATTGTAAATGGCCCTTAGGTCCAGAATATTTATGTGTAGGGAAGTCTCCTGACTCGACCATTGTCCTCGGAAATTTCTTCCCTGAGTGACTGCTCCCCAACCTCGGAGGCTTGCATCCGTGGTCACCAGGACCCAGTCCTGAATGCCGAATCTGCGGCCCTCCAGAAGATGAGCACTCTGCAGCCACCACAGCAGAGACACCCTGGCCCTCGGGGACAGGGTGATCAGCCGATGCATCTGAAGATGCGATCCTCACTTGTCTAACAGGTCCCACTGAAAGTTCCTTGCATGGAACATGCCGAAGGGAATTGCTTCGTAAGAAGCTACCATTTTTTCCAGGACTCGCGTGCAATGATGCACCGACACCTGTTTTGGTTACAGGAGGTCTCTGACCAGAGATGACAACTCCTTGGCCTTCTCCTCCGGGAGAAACACCGTCTTCTGTTCTGTGTCCAGAAACATGCCCAATATCAGCAGACGCGTCGTAGGAACCAGCTGCGACTTTGGGATATTCAGAATCCAGCCGTGCTGTTGTAGCACTTCCTGAGATAGTGCTACTCCGATCAACGACTGCTCCTTGGACCTCGCCTTTATAAGGAGATCGTCCAAGTACGGGATAATTATAACTCCCTTCTTTCGAAGGAGTATCATCATTTTGGCCATTACCTTGGAATACACCCTCGGTGCCGTGAACAGACCAAACGGCAACGTCTGGAATTGGTAATGGCAGTTCTGTACCACAACCTTGAGGTACTCCTGGTGAGGTGGGTAAATGGGGACATGTAGGTAAGCATCCATGATGTCCAGTGATACCATGTAATCCCCCTCTTCCAGGCTTGCAATAACCGCCCTGAGCGATTCCATTTTGAACTTGAACTTCCTTATATAAGTGTTCAAGGATTTCAAATTTAGAATGGGTCTCACCGAGCCGTCTGGTTTCGGTACCACAAACATTGTGGAATAGTAACCCCGTCCCTGTTGAAGGAGGGGAACTTTTATTTTCACCTGCTGGAGGTACAGCTTGTGAACTGCCGCCAGCACTACCTCCCAGTCCTGGGGAGTAACTGGCAAGGCTGATTTGAGGTAACGGCGAGGGGGAGACGCCTCGAATTCCAGCTTGTATCCCTGAGATACCACTTGTAGGACCCAGAGATCCACCTGTGAGCGAACCCACTGGTCGCTGAAGTTCCGGAGACGCGCCCCCACCGCACCTGGCTCCGTCTGTGGAGCCCCAGCGTAATGCGGTGGACTTAGTAGAAGCAGGGGAGGATTTTTGTTCCAGGGAACTGGCTGTCTGGTGCAGCTTTTTCCCTCTCCCCCTGCCTCTGGGCAGAAAGGAAGCACCTTTGATCCGCTTGCCTTTCTGAGGCCGAAAGGACTGTACCTGATAGTACGGTGCTTTCTTAGGTTGTGAGGGAGCCTGAGGTAAAAATGTCGATTTCCCAGCTGTTGCTGTGGATACGAGGTCCGAGAGACCATCCCCAAACAATTCCTCACCCTTATAAGGCAAAACCTCCATGTGCCTTTTAGAATCAGCATTACCTGTCCACTGCCGGGTCCATAATACCCTCCTGGCAGAAATGGACATTGCATTAATTCTAGATGCCAGCCGGCAAATATCCCTCTGTGCATCCCTCATATATAAGACGACGTCTTTAATATGCTCTATGGTTAGCAAAATAGTATCCCTGTCGAGGGTATCAATATTATATGACAGGGTATCAGACCACGCTGCAGCAGCACTACACATCCATGCTGAAGCAATTGCAGGTCTCAGTATAGTACCTGAGTGTGTATATACAGACTTCAGGATAGCCTCCTGCTTTCTATCAGCAGGCTCCTTCAAGGCGGCCGTATCCTGAGACGGCAGTGCCACCTTTTTTGACAAGCGTGTGAGCGCCTTATCCACCCTAGGAGATATCTCCCAACGTGACCTATCCTCTGGCGGGAAAGGGTACGCCATCAGTAACTTTTTAGAAATTACCAGTTTCTTATCGGGGGAACCCCACGCTTCTTCACACACTTCATTCACTCATCTGATGGGGGAACAAAACACTGGCTGCTTTTTCTCCCCAAACATAAAACCCTTTTTAGTGGTACCTGGGTTAATGTCAGAAATGTGTAACACATTTTTTATTGCCGTAATCATGCAACGGATGCCCCTTGTGGATTGTGTATATGTCTCATCCTCGTCGACACTGGAGTCAGACTCCGTGTCGACATCTGTGTCTGCCATCTGAGGTAGCGGGCGTTTGTGAGCCCCTGATGGTCTTTGAGACGCCTGGGCAGGCACGGGCTGAGAAGCCGGCTGTCCCACGGCTGTTACGTCATCCAGCCTTTTATGTAAGGAGTTGATACTGTTGGTTAATACCTTCCACATATCCATCCACTCTGGTGTCGACCCCGCAGGGGGTGACATCACACTTATCGGCACCTGCTTCGCCTCCACATAAGCCTCCTCATCAAACATGTCGACACAGCCGTACCGACACACCGCACACACACAGGGAATGCTCTGACTGAGGACCCCACAAAGTCCTTTGGGGAGACAGAGAGAGAGTATGCCAGCACACACCACAGCGCTATATAATCAGGGATTTACACTAACACAAAGTGATTTTTCCCTATAGCTGCTTTACATATACAGTTTGCGCCTAAATTTAGTGCCCCCCCTCTCTTTTTTACCCTTTGAGCCTGGAAACTGCAGGGGAGAGCCTGGGGAGCTGTCTTCCAGCGGAGCTGTGAAGAAGAAATGGCGCCAGTGTGCTGAGGGAGATAGCCCCGCCCCCTTCTCGGCGGACTTCTCCCGCTCTTATATTTATATTATGGCGGGGGATTTTTGCACATATATAGTTTATTAGACTATATTATGTGCTGTTCGCCATGTAAGGTACTCTAATTGCAGCCCAGGGCGCCCCCCCCCCCCCCCCCAGCGCCCTGCACCCATCAGTGACCGGAGTATGTGGTGTGCATAGGGAGCAATGGCGCACAGCTGCAGTGCTGTGCGCTACCTTAATGAAGACCGGAGTCTTCAGCCGCCGATTTCCAGGACGTTCTTCTTGCTTCTGGCTCTGCAAGGGGGACGGCGGCGCGGCTCCGGGACCGGACGACCGAGGCTGGGCCTGTGTTCGATCTCTCTGGAGCTAATGCTGGACACCATTAGCCTAAGAAGCCCAAGCTAGCTGCAAGCAGGTAGGTTCGCTTCTCTCCCCTAAGTCCCTCGTAGCAGTGAGTCTGTTGCCAGCAGATCTCACTGAAAATAAAAAAACTAACAAATACTTTATTTTCTAGGAAGCTCAGGATAGCCCCTAGTGTGCAACCAGCTCTGGCCGGGCACAGATTCTAACTGAGGTCTGGAGGAGGGGCATAGAGGGAGGAGCCAGTGCACACCAGATAGTACCTAATCTTTCTTTTAGAGTGCCCAGTCTTCTGCGGATCCCGTCTATTCCCCATGGTCCTTACGGAGTACCCAGCATCCACTAGGACGTCAGAGAAAAAAAGAAAAAAGATACAATATGTACTTTCATACTTTTACAAAAAGCATGGTGCGCGCTGTAATAAAGGTAAGGAGAATATGATGTGGCGATAGCGTTTTCTCCGTAGAAGCAGCGTGTATAGGCCAGGAGGAGCGTCCAGTCCTCTGGTAACAGTTATTCCTCCATCCACCCATGAAGCCTGACTTACATCTAAAGGGCCCTACACATTGAGCGATCCGCCACCGAGCTGCCCAATGGCGTATACAGCCGACGGGGGACCCAGCTGGGGGGAGGGGGGGCAGTGACGGGGGGAGTGAAGTTTCTTCACCCCCCCCCGTCACCCGGCTCCATAGAAGTGCAGGCAAATATGGACGAGATCGTCCATATTGGCCTGCATGCACAGGCGACGGGTGACCAGCGATGAACGAGGGCGGGGCCGCGCATCGTTCATCGCTGGTGCCTCCACACTAAAAGATATGAACGGTATCTCCTTCATTAATGAACGAGCTCGTTCATATCTTTGACGATTGCCGACCAGTGTGTAGGGCCTATTACAGTTGTATCACTGTAAGACGGGATGGTATCGGGATCCCGGCACTTGGGATGTCAGAATACCGACAGCGGCATACCGAAGGATCACAGCACCTACTAGGTAAATATACTACCCCTAATCCTGAACCTTCCTTACCCGCAGCCTAACCCTAACCTCGCACCCTAAACCTACCCCACCCCCAACCCCTTCCCCCTGCAGCGATCCAGTCTGAATTACCCCCCTAGCGCAGAGTAACATATAATATAAATGTAGAACATATGTCTGGGATAATACAGCAATGCACTGGGTATACTGGTCCCATCCCAGCTAATCAGCTGTAAATCCACTGGAAGTGCGGAGTGTGTGACGTTTTATCTAAGAGAGTTTGTGGGGTCACAGAATGTACAGTAAAGGTCAGGCCTGGGGGTTCTAGGCCCTGTAGCGTGTTATATGGCGCAGCGGGGAGGGGATTCCTCTAACAAGGAAACGTTATGACACATCTTTCCTGCTTGTTAGAAGCACAGGGGCAGTAAAACGTTATCACCGGAGTGCATGCACGGGGAACGTCTCGTCCCCAGAGCCACAGCGACTGTGAGACAGGTAAACTCAGAACGGTCTACGCTGGACTGTAAATCATGCAGCAAAAATGCTGGTTACAGAGACTCTGCATGATTATACGCTCTGTGCCTCTCAGTGTATCCATATCACATTGTATCACTGTGTCACTATGACACCGCAGGAAATGTCATCTTACTTCTGATCGGTGGGCCCCATTCTGATTGGTACGCAATTCCAAATTCAGGCGGCTGGATGCATCCTTGTTACCGGACCCAAAAATATATTTGGAACTTTCGGTGCAGAGACACAGGACCGACCCCTCGTACCTGTGTTAGTGCCATAATGCTCTGGATGTGCAGTGCATAGGTAGTGTAGACACAATCTGACCGTCTGGTTATGAACTGTAATCTCTGACTACAGTTCTTGTGGAATGTCAGAGCACAGAACCAAACATAAGCAGCACTGCACACTGAAGAGGTCAGGATGTTCACTTCCTTCACAAACTCGTTATAGAGCTCAACAGAGGTCACTGGAGAACCATGATCTTCTACCACTACAAGAGTGGTCTGTCACAGCAGGAGGCTAGTGGCTGACTGTGAGCTGCTTTTGGGGAGGAAGAATCATCCTGCACCAATGTGTTTGCGTGGTTTGCAGAATTTTGGTGCAGAAGACCATCCCTGAAAGACAAAAAGAACTGCTGCCAACTGTGTCCGCCATCACCGAGGACAACATTGCTGCTACGGTGGCTATAGTTGAGTTGGACGTCAGGGGAACCGTAACCCAGTTACAGAAGGAGATAGGCATCTCATTGGGATCCACCTGCTTGATACTCCACGAAGAGCTTGGCCTGAGCAAGTTTTCTGCACGCTGGGTGTCCTATCTGCTGACTCGAGCGCAGAGGAGGCTCAGGTGACTTGGTGCCATCACATTCTGGCCAGGTTTGATGGCGGTTGCTTAAACTCTGTCTGGGAGATCCTCAGTGGCGATGAATCCCAGATCTACAGTTTCGACACCAAGACCTAACAGATGGCCCAGCGGACCTCAGTTGGAGGTGTGCAGACACAGGAGTTCCAATGTGAGCACATCATGGCGAAGCAGATGGTGGCTGTTTTTGTGGCCAAAACTGGTCATGTAGCTACCGTACCATTGGTGCAGCAGCGCACCAACACTGGCGACTGGTACGCCAACCAATGCCTGCCGCAAGTGCTGGAAGCCATTTCCAGATGCCGTCCAAGAACTCTCGCTCGTGGTGCCATCATGACAATGCACCTGCCCACAAGTCTGGGAAAGTGGTGGATTTTCTGGTCCATGAATGCATTCAGGAGCTTGGTCATCCTCTGTACAGTCCAGACCTGGCCCCCGCAACTTCTTCATGTTACCACAAATCAAGTGGAAGATGCACCAGATTTGTTTTGAGTCTCCGGAAGCTGCAGTGGAGACCTTCATCCAGAATGTAGAAGACATACCTGCTCCGGAACTAGTCCAGCTGCTTCACCAAGTGTGAGGGAAAGCAACTTCAGATAGACTCCTCTGGCGAATACTGTGAAAAAAATGTAACGTTCACTTTGTTTGTAAATAAAATAGTTTTGTGCCCCCGGAGACTTACTGCACACCCCTCGTAAGTAACTGTCACACATGGATATCCTCAGCACAAAACACATGAAACTACAAGCGCTTACAAGCAATTTAAGTTTTAAAAATGCAGCATAAGTTATTTTATATATATATATATATATATATACACATATACACACACACATATAATGCACACAAGGATTATCTGACTGCATTTCAGCAGAGAATGTTTGAAAACCTATGTGTGGATTCATAGCTAGACACACACACACACACACACACACACACACACACGCAGTGATGTCAGAGCAGCTCAAATGACTGCAGCTTCAGTTTTACGCTTGCATCAGATAGGAATGGGACGCCGTCTTGAAGAAGTAACTGCTGTGTGTAATGGAGGGGAATGATAACACCTAACATTTCTCAGCACCTGTTAAACTTTTAGGTAACCACTGAACAATATATTTTACCATCACGATTCAGTTCTTGGTACTCTGTCCCAGGACTGGGTAGGAGCACAATCTCTGTAAACAGAAGGACTACTCCCCCCACCATGTATCATTGTTTATATGGTAGACCCCTATATTTTATTTCCCTCTATGTCTTTACTAATGCTCCAGTCACACCCAGGGACTTCTGTGACCAATCTTCCACTGTTTTAATGTCCTGCCGTTTGAGCTGGATGTTGGGAAGGCTTTTGCAGTGCTGTGTGGGAACCCGGCTGGAGGCGTGTGGATAAATGCTCGCACTGCTGAGAGTGTCTGTAGCTCTGTGGCTGGCACCAGCATTGATGCAGATACACTGCTGCCAGGCACGATTGGATGGGACACGGTGTGACAGGGATCTGGAAGTGTTCCACTGAGAACCCTGGAAGATAAATGTCTGCAGATAGAGATTTCATGGATCACCTTTCACTCTTGGATACAACTAAATGTTAATCACTTAATCAGCGGCGTTACTGTACATGAGCCTGAGACTCAACTAAAAGAGGGACTTGTCCTAGCGTTCTACAGCCGCGGGGGTCATTTACCAAGCGCAGTCCATGAGACGCACACTGGCCAAACGTGTAACCGTCACAACGTCCAGCCTCACACCACTTTACATTCACCCCTTACAAAATAATATAATAACTATGGTGGTCATTCCGAGTTGTTTGCTCTGTAATTTTTTTCGCATCGCAGCGATTTTCCGCTTGGTGCGCATGCGCAATGCGACTGCGCCAAGTAAATTTGCTATGCTGTCAGGAATTTTACTCATGGCTTTTTCATCGTTCTGGTGATCGTAGTGTGATTGACAGGAAGTGGGTGTTACTGGGCGGAAACTGGACGTTTTATGGGCGTGTGGGAAAAAACGCTACCGTTTCTGGGGAAAAACGCGGGAGTGGCTGGAGAAACGGAGGAGTGTCTGGGCGAACGCTGGGTGTGTTTGTGACGTCAAACCAGGAACGACAAGCACTGAACTGATCGCAGATGCCGAGTAAGTCTGGAGCTACTCAGAAACTGCTAAGAGAGGTGTAATCGCAATATTGCGAATACGTCGTTCGCAATTTTAAGATGCTAAGATTCACTTCCAGTAGGCGGCGGCTTAGCGTGTGTAACTCTGCTAAAAGCAGCTTGCGAGCGAACAACTCGGAATGAGGGCCTATATCCATTGCTTTCATTTTAGTCTCATTTATCTACCCGTATTTGCCGGCGTATAAGACGACTGGGCATATAAGACGACCCCCAACATTTCCACTCAAAATATAGAGTTTGTTATATACTCGCCGTATAAGACTACCCCCTTCCACACACCAAATAAAACGTAAAAGAACATCAGATTTGTGACATACTGTATATTATGACCTGATAAGAGATTTGGATAGGGAGTATTTATCAAGGTATGCATAAGAAGGGGGGAGGGGGCGAGGAGAAAGTTGTAAAATGTATAAAAGTATACCCCTGTGTGCATTTAATGTTACCGGTTTCACATGAGTGCCATTAGTATTAGTATTAGTGCCATTACAGTACCTGTCATTGTCACCATTGTACGGCCACCACGCGACCGCAGCGCCTCCGGCCAGTCCCTGCATCTCCCTGTAATTGGCACTAGTGACCCGCCGCGGCTGCACTGGATATCGCGCGATACTGGATGGTGAGTAGAATGAGGTGGGCGGGCATCGGGAGGCCACTATGGGCACCGGGCGAGTATCGGAAGGCCACTATGGCAGCTATGTCTATCCCAACTGAAGTGCACCCGGCGTATAAGACGACCCCCCCACTTGGAGGCATGTTTTTCAGGGCAAAAAAGTAGTCTTATACGCCAGCAAATACTGTATTTTATTTATCTCCGGTCCCCTACTCTGTACTGTGCTGAGGACGCTGTCAGTCTGCTCATCTAGACATGGGTGGGGTATATTGTTTGGACAGTCACAATGCCGACATAGTAATATTGACACTGTTGTTATGTCAGCATACTGTGTGTCCTGTAATTCTGTCCATAATGGTAACCTCAGCATTAACAGATGTGATGACCTTCCGCTAATGTCACCACAGCTGCCCCCCCCCTTCCCCCCCATTATATACTGCCCCCGTTCCTCTTCTCTCTCTCACTGGGGTGACACCCTAATGTGCACGGGAAGTGCATGTGCCTCGGCCACAGTCAACATGCGTGACGACTTCACCTGGATCAGGGGCCGATTTTCTAATAATAGATTATATACTGTATACACTTACCGTTGTTCCTGTGTATTTTTGTTAGGATATTGTTGATGATGAGAACTGATTGATGAGAGTGTTGGACTTCAAAACAATCAATGAACTGTAGCAAAAACTACAGGATGAATTTGGATGGCGTTTTCAGTGACCTGGAAAGAAACTGAGGTATGTATGATATTGATGTGACATCAGGGAGAGGAGCAATAAAGTAGAAACCAGAGGCTTGACACTCGGCGCACTGAACGTTAGTGTTATGATCATGCTTCTGCAGAACCTGACTTTGCCCAAATTATGCAACGGAACCTGACTTAAAGTGACTGCTCTGCAGAGGAACCTAATTGAGGCAGAGATTCTAACGGGATGTGGCGCAGGTGAGACTGTGTTTGTACTAAGTACACCACTTACCCCCAACAAGTTTCCTTTTCAAGTCAAGCGCCCGCAGTTTCCTGTAAGCGTCTGCTTTGCTAGGACGATCAACAAGTTGCAGGGGCAAACGTTCAATACTGCAGGTGTAGATCTCGGGACCAGCTGCTTCTCCCATAGGCAGCTGTACGTGGCTTGCTCACGAGTTATTAGCCCCAAGCGTCTTTTTGTGTTAATTCCCGAGAGAAAAACTGCAAATATTGTTTACAACTACCACCACTAATGTGAACAAATCATCATAAGCCAACAGCCCACAATAAACCCCCAATACAATACTATCAGGTTGTAGATAGCTCCTTCAGAACGTAAGATCTCACAAGCAAGGCCCTCTGCCCTCATTTGCTTTTCCCTGCTTTTACTTAGACTATCTTCTACTCCCTACAATGGCAGATAACTCTCGGGTTCTGCCTCCCTGATGCTTATCTCAGTGTCCTGTCCCCTGATGCAGCAATGTGTACGAGTATATACCGTATACCTGTCCTGCATTGTCTTGTACTGCACCGCTGTAAGGTACCGCTGTTTTCTTGTTTTGCTCATTTATGTGCCCTGTAAGGTGCTGCGGAACCCGTTTGGCGCCATATAAACAATAACAACAATAGTAATGATAAGTGCATCTTGTGTAAATTACCCTTGATAAATCAGCCTACTTTCAAAGCCAGCAACGGAATCCCCATTCATGAGAAGGTTACTACGGGAGAAATTCAAATATGCCCCAAAACATTTAGTACAAAAAAACAACAACAACAACAAGAAAACGGGCTTTACCGTGATTTTTTTGCACAATGTTTTATATGGGGAATTCAATTGAAGCCGTTTCTTTTTCCTGAAAATTGACCCATTTCCTGGACCTATATGTTATCACGATCGCTGCCGCTAAAAAAGGTCACTGATAGGGCATTTTTTTTTTCAGGCCCTCAGCCACAATAAGTGCTGACATCAGGGCTAAATGGATAGCCCGTGGGGAGAGGGGGACGATTTACCGTAAATAATTGGATTCCCCCATAAGGATGAACTCAAAACTGGTAAATTCAGCTTCCAGAATAAACTCGTAGCCTGGTCAGCACCTAAACGGTGTGTCAGCCGCAAAGGTAGGCTGTGCGGATGGCGTGGCTGCACGATCGCTCTGTAGGTGGGTGTCCACGGGTGGGGTGGGGGGGATTTTTGTGGGAGCAGCTGACAGGGGGTGCAAGCGGCTGTTTGAGGGTGTGGGAGACTTGCCCACCTTTCCGGAGGACGGAACGCCGCCCGATTTTTAGGACTCCCAGCCGTTCCAGGGCAGCGGCATATATATATATATATATATATATATATATATATACACACACATACACACACACACATATTTATTTATTTATTTATTTATTTTTAGGACAGAGTAATCCATATCTTAAAAGCCTGTGTAAATAAAATAATAATATTAATGTCATAAAACAGATGCTCTGTGACAGGGGAGGTGACATTCTGCATGATTCATAATAATAGGTCATTATATGCTGGATCTATAATAAAAATACTACACATGCACAGGGTAATAGCCATTACAGTGGTGATAATAATAATTCTAGCCAGTGTATATGTCAGACAGAGGCAGGGCGGGCAGCCTGGCACAGTTAGGGTACCACCGGCTGGCTCTGTACGGAGATACCAGCTGACGCGCCAGGCAGGAACAGCTAATTAGAACCTTTCCCCCACAAGCGAAGGAAATGCCTATCTGAAGTTATTAATTAACTGTGCAAAGTTGCCATTTGTAATGTTTCCCAATGTTTTGGGGGTCAGAATCCAATAAAAAAGAAGAAGAAAGAATAGAATAGGAAACTGCAGACAGTGAAGGAGTCCGCTGAGACCTGCAAAGGACATATGTGGAAAGGTAACAGTATGGATTTCTATTATCAGCGCAGCGTTCTGTTACCGAGTCGCCACTTACTGAATAATGTCACTGGGAGAGGAAAATAAGGACGCATTACAGACACGCATTATGAAAGACTGCATAAAAAATACGGGGTCCACGTTACAATACAATATTCATGTGGAACCCATGTTTTTATGCAGCCTTTAGCCCTGTGTGTTGGTGAATGGGGGGGGGGGGGGGGTCTCTATTTTATCAGATCTGAGGTTTTCATTTTAATTTTGCAGCAACAGACAGAGGGGGTCATTCCGAGTTGTTCGCTCGCACGCTTTTAGCAGCTTTGCACACGCTAAGCCGCCGCCTACTGGGAGTGAATCTTAGCTTATCAAAATTGCGAACGAAAGATTTGCAATATTGCGAAAAGACTTCTCTGTGCAGTTTCTGAGTAGCTCGAGACTTACTCTGCCAGTGCGATCAGTTCAGTGCTTGTCGTTCCTGGTTTGACGTCACAAACACACCCAGCGTTCGCTTAGACACTCCTCCGTTTCTCCAGCCACTCCCGCGTTTTTCCCAGAAACGGTAGCGTTTTTTCACACACTCCCATAAAACGGCCAGTTTCCGCCCAGAAACACCCACTTCCTGTCAATCACATTACGGTCACCAGAACGAAGAAAAAACCTCGTAATGCCGTGAGTAAAATACCTAACTGCATAGCAAATTTACTTGGCGCAGTCGCATTGCGGACATTGCGCATGCGCATTAGCGACTAATCGCTCCGTTGCGAGAAAAAAATAACGAGCGAACAACTCGGAATGACCCCCAGAGTCACAAACAGCACAAAATACACATAGGGGGAAATTTACTAAGATTCGTATTTTCCAGATTCAGGTCAAAGTTCAATCACGAATGACATCGACAGTGTAAAATTGCAACTTTTTGAATTGATTACGACTCATTTACTAAGCTGTCGTATTCGTGTTTTTCTGTTGTTCCGATGTCAATGTCATTCGTGGTTTTCTGCTGTATAATGCGGGCGCGTTTGTTGTTTCGCGGCCGCGTTTTTGTTTATTTTTACGACTGCGTCACATGTCTGTTACGGCAGTGATTTTTAAATTGCTGCCGCGTTTTTAGTCCTAAGTTTCGTTTTTGTCACGCGTCCGTGATTGGTTGTATTCGTGAAGGAGGAGTGTCTGTGCATATTACTATAAAACCGCCCCGAACACACCGCACCTCGTGGGTTTAGCTAGTGGAGAGGAGAGAGGAAGGTGTATTTGGAGTTGGTGAGTTTGGTGGAGTTTTTGGAGGTTTTGGAGAGGAGTTTTGTGATTGTTGAGTGCTGTACTGTGTGTGTAAGTAGTCTTGTCATATTTGTAGTATTGTTTTTTCTCAGTTTGTCAATTTTTTTGTCCTTGTTTTTTTTTTAAAGTCTTTTGTCATTGTTTGTGAGTGAGTGAGCGTGTGTGTTGGCTGTGTGGTGTGTAGTAGTAGTAGTAGTAGTGGAGGAGTGTGTTTTGTGTTTTGATTTTTCAGTGTTTTTTGTCGTTTGTCATCATGTCAGACTCAGAGGTCAGTGTGGTGGCGGAGGTTAGTGAGGTGGAGGCTGTTAGTGAGGTGGAGGCTGTTAGTGAGGTGGAGGCTGTTAGTGAGGTGGAGGGGGGTAGTGAGGAGGAGGAGGAGGGGGTGCCTGTTGCTGTATTCTCCAGTGATAGTGATGGTGTTGTGGCTCCGCAGCCACGCACCACTACCAAGACTGGCAGGAATATTAAGTTCAGCTATGCTGAAAACATGGCGTTGGTGCGTGAGCTGATGAAGCACCATCGCCAATTGTTTGGTCAGGATGCTGGCAAGGTGTCCTCCCGCAGGAAGTCTGTCCTGTGGGGGCAAGTAATAGTTGCCGTCAATAGTGAGGGTGTGGGGAGGCGGACTGAGGACACGTGTCGCAAGAGGTTCTATGACATAAAGCGGCGTGTCAAGGCCAAGATGGCCAAAGAGGCAAAATCAGCCCGAAAAACCGGAGGTGGCCCCCCTTTCCGGGCAACCTATCGAGAGTGGGAGGAGCCTGTGCGGGCATTGATTCCTGCAGAAGTGGTGTCTGCTACTCATGTCCGGGATTCGGACCGACCCACGCAGGATGGTGAGTTTGATTTGTTATATTTTTATTTAAATGTCCTCTAAATGTTTTTTAAATTATTTTTTAAGGGTAAAGGATGCAAAAATTGTTGGTCAGATATTGCAGGCCTATGCACCCTTAAGGTGTGTTTGTGTTTAGAAATTGCATTTTCCATCTTGCCTTGGCTGTATTTTTTATTAAATTTTGCGCTAAAACAGGTGCAATGCCTGCTGGTATGTGTATTTGCCATAATAATTTGGAGATATTGCTTGGACATCGGTGTTGTATCTAATTGTATTTTTTAATATTTTATTTATTTACTTCCTAAAAAAGGTTCTATTAATTCAAAATTACATTTTGGTAACATTTGCAAGTAGTCAATCTATGCAATATCTGACGCATAATTCTCAAATGTAACAGATTTATTTTGTGCAACACCATGTACATTTTGATATACAACACAAATTAAGGAAGCACGAAGATCTTAAGCAGAAATTAGTTTATTTTCGAATACCTAATAGATGGTTACAGTACACTAAGGCTTTGCAGTTGTAATTTTTACACAAAGCATGGTAATAATGTTTGGTCCACTTTTTCAACAGTCCGACAGACCAGCCGGCCAGACAGGCCTCAGACAACTCAGGATGATGCTGGGATTGCAGGTAAGACTTCACTGTAGTCACATATTCTGCAAACACATAGAAGTACAAAATATTAATGTTTATATATTCTCATAGGTTCTGCTTCTGTAAGCCGACCTCCTGTAAGGCGCGCTTCACAGGGCTCGGGCCACTTACCCAGGAGGCCAAGTAAGACACGGCGTCTTGGCACGGAATCTGCGGCTCCATCTTCCCCACCCAGGCGGCGCATTTCTGCAGTGTCACCCCAGCCACCACTGGCACTATTGGCGAGTCCACAGATTGATGAGCCCCGATCACCTC
Source organism: Pseudophryne corroboree (assembly GCF_028390025.1). Classification (NCBI taxonomy): domain Eukaryota; kingdom Metazoa; phylum Chordata; class Amphibia; order Anura; family Myobatrachidae; genus Pseudophryne; species Pseudophryne corroboree. The sequence goes on along the minus strand of NW_026968122.1, from coordinate 60,786 downwards.
AGTTATCTGGTGAGTCAAAACAGAAACTAAACACATAGCAAATAATCTACACAGTACAGTTACTATGTTGTGATTTGGAGTTGAGATTACATGTTTGCCATAACAAGCAATGTGATGTTACGTCTTCAATTGCTAAAGGTGAAAATGTTTAATTTTTCAAGGTCTTAGTGGTTGATATCGCCAACATCATTATTAAAAAAGAACATAAATTTGTACAAATTTAGGCCACACACGTGCACATTAAAATAAATATAAAAACCTTAAAAAAAAAAAAAAAACCCTCCACAACATTATAGTGTTCACACATCTCCCCTGTCCGGTATGTAGACTGCTTACTTGCTCCGCTCCTCTGGACTATCCAGGTAAGCAGTCTATATCGTGGCCAGGGGAGGTGACATAACACTGTAATGCTGTGGAGGGGAGGTAGTTAGGTGAGGATTACTCAAGTCTGTCTATGTGCACGCCTGTGATGGTATATATGTTTTTGGCGAAAAAACACATTATAAGTTTACAAAAACAAGTCTAAAAACTTGAGAAATGGAGTATTATGAATGTAGTAATGTGTAGAACTAGCAAATAAATTAATTGTAAAATAAACATTGCATGTTGGCCACCCCATACAGAGCCCAGCTTGATGGCCGACGTGGACCAGCAGGGACAAGACCAACAGGCAACCATCACACTGCAACTTACACCTGTTGACCCGAGCCAGCCAATACAGCTGCAGGATATCCCCCAAGCCTCCATGAGTCCACAACTGGCACAAGCTCCACCCCAAACACAAATACCAGATGACTTTTGGGCCAGTTGGACAAGCCAACAGGCACAAAGCAATGCCAGCCTGACCGCACATACCCAACACCTTGCCAGTCTGCCCCATCATCTACCGCGCATTAGTCGCAACTCGGGCAGACTGATTGTACAAGTAGGCCGAATCGCAACATCGATGGAGCAAATAAGGGCTGACAACAACCAAATGCTGGCTCATTTAACGCGCATCATTGATGAGCAACAGCGCCATCAGCAGGCACTCGTTCAACTCATTCAGCACAACCAGGTTGTGAATGAGTCGTTATCCCGGATTGTAGCCAGCCACACTGCAACCAACACACAACTGAATGCTAGCATTAATAATTTGAGCAACAACATAACATTGATGGCAGCTCAACAAGTGACCTCCAGCTCTGGGACCACGACCCCTATCCAAACGCCAGTAACCTCCCCTGTTCGGCGTTCCTCCAGAGCACGTGCCAGTGAGCCAGCACAAAGCACAGCACCCAGCACACACAAGCGAAAAAAATAACAATTTTGACAAATGTGATTTTCACAATAAAAATTTGGATTTGACAAACACACAACTTCCTGTGTCCGTCTCAAACATTGTTGAAGCTGCTATGTATGTTTTTCATGGGTAATGACTGAAAAGGTATTTATAACATAAACTAAGTACAATGTACACACCACTATAAACAACAAACAGTAAGTTACAAAACACACAATAGAAAGTATTGCAAAGTGTTTAGTCAAGGATAATTACATCCTACAAAAACTTACCAGAAAAATACCGCAGGATCACTTCTTGCCGTACCTGCCTCCCTACATATGTACTCACACTGTCACCAGATGTTTCTAACTCCTCTGCTTGCTGACTGCTTTCTCCCTCATCATGTGCCAGATGTTGACTTAAACACAGATTATGGAGAAAACAGCAGCAGAACACAATTCTAGTCACCTTTGAGGGACTATACAACAAAAGGCCTGCAGATTTATCCAGACACCGAAACCGTGACTTCAGCACACCAAAACATCTTTCTATCACATTCCGCGTAGCCTTATGTGCATGATTGTAACTGTGTTCAGCAGGAGAATCAGGTTGGGACAATGGAGTAAGGAGCCAAGAGTAGCAGCCGTAACCCCCATCACCTGAAAAACAGATATAGTCAACATTAGTACATGTGTTAGATTATTCTTTCCCCTACTCAAAACTAGAGTTTGTGGTTACAAGACATACACACAGAACATTTTTAACATACCCAACAGCCAGCCATCAGGCATTTGTCCGTCCTCAAATTTATCGAAGAGCGATGACTGACTGAGGATGAAGGAGTCATGGCAGCCACCAGGGTAACCTGCAACAACACTCATAATTTTAAAGTTTGCATCACAGACCACCTGGACATTAGTTGATTGTGCCAGATGTCTATTTGTATATATGTATTGCCGGCCCCTAGGTGATCTCAGCTGAACGTGTGTGCAATCTATGGCCCCCAGCACATTGGGCATGCCAGCAAGCTCATAGAAAGCTACCCTGACAGCACGCCACTCCGACTCCTCGGTAGGGAAGCAGATTGAGGCATTAATGTGTGGATCCAACACATCCAAAACCTGAGTGGACATTAAAGAAGCTAAGGTGAGTGTCATGTTAGGTATTCTATACAATACTGTGTTGTTTGTACTTACAGAAGCAACACTTACACATAACCGCATATGTATTTTTAGACTCACCTGATTCAAATATCTTGAAAAGGTGGGCTGTGAGATACCAATGACGTCGCCTGCCACAGCCTGGAAGCTCCCAGTAGCCATAAAGTTTAACACAGCCAGGAGTTTGTGTAGGCCTGAGACAGAGCGAGAGCATGCTGTCTCAGGGTCTAGGCCCAGTTTGACAAGGTCATACAGGTGGAAAATGTTGGTTCTATTTAGGCGGAACATCTGTATGACCCTATCATCGGACAATGCTTTTAAGTTTAAACGCCCTCTAAAAAAACGAGGCTGGCGCAGCCTCCGCGGCACCTGGACAACCTGTTGACCATGTTCACTTACCTGGGCCTGATTCCTGGAAACCTCATGGAGCAGTCTAAGGTATCCCACAGCAAACATAAATTCATTGGCACACACCACAGCCGCCATTTCAGAGTGAGAGAAATTCAAAATGTGCCTGGAACACTTTTATAGGGCCAAACATTCAGGTGTGAGTAATGGATAATTGAGTACACATGTAAACACGCTTTTCAAATGCTGGCGCGTTTTTTTTTAGGAATTTTTTACGATGTGTAATTTTTCGCGGCCGCAAATGCATTTTCACGGCAGCAATTACAATTACGAATGGTTAGTAAATGACCGAGATTCATATCTAAACAGGCGTAATTTGACCGATGGTGTATTCATTCGTGATTTTTAACTTGAACTTCCAAAATATTACGAATGACCACATCACTGCCGTGATTTCAGTTTAGTAAATTACCGAGATGACACTTTGATGAAAAAACGCCATCTCGGTCAAAATCGGGAGCTTAGTAAATTTACCCCATAGTATTTTGCAAGCACATGCTCTGGTTGTGAACAAATAGGCCTTTGATACAGTGCCTCACGCCTCACATGGGGTTGGTCTCCATAATAAGAGAGCTGGTCTAGGAAACAACATTTGTACTTGGGTCAAAAACTGGTTGAAGAATAAGGAACAGAGAGTTGTGGTAAATGGAACATTTTCAAATTGGGCTAAAGTTTTAAGTGGTGTACCTCAAGGTCCTGTGCTGGGGTCACTTCTATTTAATGTATTTATGAATGACCTTGACGATGGTCTAGTGGGCAAAGTTTCCATTTTTGCAGATGGCATTAAGCTATGTAAGGTATGAAAATCAGATCAGGATCTATTCTCTCTACAGAGCGACTTAATTAAACTGGAAGATTGGGCAGCAAAATGGATGGTGAGGTTTACCATCGATAAATGTAGGGTTATGCATTTTGGGACTAAAAACAAGTGTGCAATCTATAAATGAAATGGCGTAAATGTACGGGCTCCTACCACTGCATTCCCGCTGGTATGCCCTTCATGCACCAGGCCTGACACTGTAAATTTCCCACACTCACTTATAAAGCCCTCACCCACTCCACTCGTATTTACATCTCTGACCTTATCTCCCATCATACTCCTGCCCGCCCACTTCTCTCCACAAATGACTACCGCCTCTCCTCCCAACCAATTACTTAATCCCACACCTGCCTCTGAGATTTTGCCTGTGCTGCTCCCTAACTCTGGAACTCTCTCCCTACCAGTCTCTCCACCTTTCTACAAAACCTCAAACAGGCTGTCAAGACCAACTTCTTTATCAAAGTCTTCCAACCCCTTAATCTAACCCACCGCTCCTTGCTCTTTGCTCACTGCCTCTCCCCTCAATGTCACCCGTCTGTATGCCCGTCCCTTTTCGACTGTAAGCTCTCACGGGCAGGCCCTCTTCCCTCATGTGCATGTATGAGTAATAGGACAGACTGGGGGCAACAATGAGGCAGCGACTGATGCATATGACTTGAATAGTGCAGTGTGCCCACAGTGTTTCACCCTCAGCCACAGGGCTTCTGTAACGCGGTACAAGGGGATGAAACTGAGCACAAGATAAGGGCCGGACTATTACAGACAGTATATAAAGTCACATTTATACATAATTATGTACAGAAGACAAAGGGGGGATGGAACTGCTCATATGAGCTTACAATCTATTGTATGCCTGCCAATCCACCAGCAAGCCTGTGATTTTGGGGAAGCCGTGTGATACAGAAGCGTGCTGTAAGAGCTATGGGCCAAAATCAAAGACACAGGCAAACCCAATGGTTTTCATACATCTCCGAAAATTGTAGATCTGAGTATATGCAGGATCTGTACTGGGCATGTGCAAATTTGTCTGCGACGCCGGTCCCAGGGCCCACTAAACTGCAACGCCAGTTTTGGAGATGGGGAAAGGGGCAAGTACGGTTAGCGTTTCAAAAAATGAGCGAGTATTAGCCCCATTTTCTTGGCGTGCCAAGGCCAGTGGCTGCATCCTTGGGCGTAGCATCACTGGCCCCGGCAGCGTGAAAGCACCGGCTGTCCTGAGTAAACTGAGGATCAGAGATAACTGATGCTCACGCAGATTATCCGAAGATTCAGCAGCGGATCACAGAGACCAGCAGGAGGCGTCTTTTTACACGAGGTGCCTCCTTCGCTATTATCATACCCCCCAACATGACCCATTCTATTAGGTACAGAATGCTCTGTTCCTGGACTTCCTTGCCAATGGCATCTGCAGAGGTGGGGCAGCAGCACAGTATAAAATTCAAAAAGAGGAGCTACACCAACTGCCACCCAAAACATCGCCGGCCGGGACTCACTGGCAGTTGGTGCGGCGCCACTATTTGAATTTTGAACTACGCTGCAGCCCCAGCTCTTCAACTGCCACTGGCAATGAAGTCCAGGAACAGAGCATTTTGTACCTAATAGAATGGCTCATGCTTGAGGGTATGATATTTTATCATGACATCTTCCAAAGATTCAGCTGATGCCTCTTCTGCGCCCACCTATGAAACTGGCCTTCTATCCGCTCACAGTTTTTTGATGCTGGTTATATTAATAAAACCACTGCTTCATCTGTAGCTTGCACTTGAGTTAGATAACAGTAGGGCTCCAAGTACTACAGTATGTCTGATATCTAAACTCTAGAAACGACATTAGAACATAAAATATTTGAGTAATACAGTTTACCATATTGGAACAAGACATTTGGAGGCTGGCGCTGTATTTACACCCATTTCTTACATTTAAGGCGTCTCCGTATGGATTTCTTTGTACTGTCAGTACAAGTATACGATGAGACTACAAAGGCACAAGTAAGGTGTGATAGTAAATGAGCACAGTCTGGCTGGGAACACACTGAACCACTTCAGGGCATTGCAGGTTGGCACTAGGTGTAAATTAATCACATAAGATATTATTGCTCTGGTGAAGAAGCAAAAACTTTGGAACTTTCTCGCTACTAGACTTCGGTGAATACTTCATTTTGCTTACACGGCTATAAAAATCCAGGGGCCTGTAATTCAACATGATTAGCAGGTCTTCAGATTTGATTAGCAAATTACCGTAGTAATCAAGGTTAATTCCCAATGCATTCCACAAAACGGAATATTTTTCCACCGCAGTGGGTTTTCTACTAATCAACAAGAATTGGAGAAAAAAAAGAAAAAAAGTACTGTATACAGAAATGTGAAAAAAGAGAATACGGGAGAAAAAGAATGAAGGATTAACTAAACTTGAATTAAATGGACGCGATGTAAGAAGCATCTACTGTCCAGGGTAAGAACAGAACTTCTATGGGGTGCAGAGCGGTTTATAATCATTCAGAACAGGTGGGGGCGCAATAGAGACTGACAGCTCCACCCCAGAGAATGTCGGCCAGTGGTGTTCTTGTTTATAGGTATATACAGGTTGTATATAGATTTGTAGCAAGTCATTTGTCTACTGCAGGGATGGAAATGTTCCAAAATCAAAAGGTCACAATACTACTACTGCAGCGACATCTGTCATACTGAATCCTGAATCTGAACTTTATGGGGCTTACAGTGATTAGGACGCAGTCGCGGCCGCGCCTTGATCTTTTGCTGCAGCAGCGGATGTGACTTTATGCTAACGCCCACTGTCAGCGTCTATAGATGCTGTATTATCAACGCACCATCAAACTTGCAGCAGCACCATGGCAGGTCCTGTTTCTCCATCTAAGTATGGTCTCCAACGTGAGTGGTTCAGTGTCTCCATACGCAACTTCTCTCAGCGACACGTCCGCACACTGCCATAAGTAGCAACATTCTCTGTGCGTCTGCTTAGCCACACCCCCCTGGTTTCTATCCAGGCACCGCCCAGGGAAGCCCCTTTCATCTCAGCTACCGTGCTTCTAAATTTATGCTGTACTAACAAAATCGGGTGCATGCGGGGTGCAGCCGAAACACATCGCTCCACTATGTCTAATGTTGCCGCAGCGTCCAAATAAAAATCAGTCCCTATGGGAGGCCAAGTTGGTTCCCACCTATATTATATTTATTGATATGCAGATGACAAACTAATAACCCTTACTAACCTTCAGGTCTTTCTCTGTAATTTGTTCGAAGCCCCTACAAACTATGACCAGTCAAACGCTATTCATTTAATTAAAGACATTCAAAAGGATTTTGCAGCTTGGGGACACATTTTTCTGGAGAGGTACAAAAAAAACATAAACTAAACTAAAAAAATAAATAAAAATAGGATTTTAAATTACCTACCAGTAAATACTTTTCTTGTAGTCCATAAGGGATATTGGGGAATTAGTACAATGGGGTTTAGACAAAGGAGCCGATGCACTTTAAATTTCTTCAGCTGAGTGTGCTGACTCCTCCTCTCTATGCCCCTTCCACAGGCAGTTATAGGTAAAATGGTGGTCATTCCTAGTTGTTCGCTCGTTGCCGATTTTCACTATGCTGCGATTTGTTGCAAAATGCGCATGCGCAAGGCACGCAGGGCGCATGCGCTTAGTTATTTAACTAAAAGCTTAGCAGTTTTGCTGTGGATCCTGGGGCACTTTTAAGTCGCACTGCTGATCGGTGAATGATTGACAGGAAAGGGGCGTTTCTTGGTGGTACCTGAGCGTTTTCCGGAAGTGTGCTAAAAAACGCAGGCGTGCCAGGGAAAAATGCGGGAGTGTCTGGAGAAACGGGGGAGTGGCTGGCCGAACTCAGGGCGTGTTTGTGACGTCAAACCAGGAACTAAACGGACTGAGAGTAGGTCTGGAGCTACTCAGAAACTGCAAAGAAATATTTAGTAGCAATTCTGCTAATCTTTCGTTCGCTATTCTGCTATGCTAAGATACACTCCCAGTGGGAGGCGGCCTAGCGTGTGCAATGCTGTTAAAAGCAGCTAGCGAGCGAACAACTCGGAATGAGGGCCAATGAGTGATGAGATTCACACACCAGCACACCAATAACAAAGTGACCAGCAACGGCTGGTAACAAAACAGCAACAGCTGAACAGGTAACCATATAAAAGTCAACCTGCAGAAAAGTCACGGCACTGAGGCGGGGACGCCCAATATCCCTTATGGACTACGAGAAAAGGATTTACTGGCAGGTAATTAAAATCCTAATTTCTCTAGCATCCATAAGGGATATTGGGGAGACTATGGTGGTCATTCCGAGTTGATCGCTTACTGCTTTTCGTTTGCTGTGCAGCGATCAGGCAAAAAAAGGCACTTCTGCGCATGCGTATGCGGCGCAATGCGCATGCGCATTGTACTATTACAATGAACAATGTAGTTTCACACAAGGTCTAGCGAAGCTTTTCAGTCCCACTGCTGGCCGCAGAGTGATTGACAGGGAGAGGGCGTTTCTGAGTATCAACTGACCATTTTCAGGGAGTGTTTGAAAAAATGCAGGCGTGCCAGGAAAAACGCAGGCGTGGCTGGCCGAACGCAGGGCGTGTTTGTGACGTCAAAACAGGAACTGAACAGTCTGAAGTGATCGCAAGCGCTGAGTAGGTCTGAAGCTACTCTGAAACTGCACAAAATTATTTTGTAGCCGCTCTGCGATCCTTTCGTTCGCACTTCTGCTAAGCTAAAATACACTCCCAGTGGGAGGCGGCCTAGCGTTTGCACGGCTGCTAAAAACTGCTAGAACAACTCGGAATGACCACCTTAGTACGATGGGGACGTCCCAAAGCTTCCAGAACGGGCGGGAATGTGCGGTGACGTCTGCAGCACTGCCTGCCCAAACTGGGTATCCATTTGGCCGGGGAATCAAACCTGTAGAACTTCACAAAGGTGTACTTCCCCGACCAGGTAGCAGCTCGGCATAGTTGCAAGGCCGAGACTCCATGGGCAGCCGCCCAGGAAGACCCTACTGATCTTGTAGAGTGGGCCTTCAGAGACTGTGGAACAGGCAAGGCTGCCGACGCATAGGCCTGTTGGATAGTAAGCCTAAGCCAATGAGCAATGGACTGCTTTGAAGCAGGGCCACCCTTTTTCTGCGCCTCATATAACACGAACAAGGAATCAGTCTTTCCGATCCAAGCCGTTCTCTTGACATAGATCTTCAAGGCTCGCACAATATCCAATGCCTTCGGAGGAGCAGAAGTGCCAGAACTGGACAGAACTACAATAGGTTGCTTCAAGTGGAACGCAGAGACGACCTTCGTCAGAACTGCTGCCTAGTCCTGAGCTCCGCTCTGTGCTCGTAAAAGACCAAGTAGGGACTTTTACCCGATAAGGCCCCCAATTCTGAGACACGCCTAGCAGAAGCCAGGGCCATTAACATCACCGTCTTCCACGTGAGGTACTTGTCTTCTACCGTCATCAGAAGTTCAAGCCGGGAGGACTGTAGAAATTACAACACTACATTCAAATCTCAGGGTGCCGCGAACGGCACAAAAGGAAGTTGTATGTGAAGTACCCCTTGCAAGAAGGTCTGAACTTCTGGCAACCCTGCCAATTTCTTCTGGAAGAAAATTGAGAGAGCTGAAATCTGGACCTTAAGGGAACCCAGACGTAAACGCTTATCCACACCAGCCTGCAGGAAACGGAGGAAACATCCCAAGTGGAACTTCGCATGCGGATATGTGTGTTCTTCGCACCAAGAAACATATCAGCTCCAGATATGAAGATAGTGTTTCGACGTCACAGGTTTCCTGGCCTGAACCATGGTAGCAATAACCTTTTTGGAAAGGCCTTTGTGAGCTAGGATGTTCCGCTCAACCTCCATGCCTTCAAACAAAGTCACAGTAAGTCCGGGTAGAGGAACGGTCCTTGTTGAAGAAGATCTGTTCTCAGAGGCAGAGGCCAAGGGTCTTCGACGGACATTTCCAGAAGATCCGCATACCACGCCCTCCGAGGCCAATCCGGGGAAATCAGAATTGACTGGACTCCTTGATTCCGGATTTGCTTTAGCACTCTTGGGGGCAATGGAATCGGAGGAAACAGGTAGACCAGCCGGTAAGGCCAAGGCGACGTCAGTGCATCTACTGCCCTCGAGTAAGGGTCCCTGGTTCGTGAGCAATACCAATGAAGCTTCTTGTTGAGACGAGAAGCCATCATGTCTATTTGTGGACAGCCTCACCGGTCGATGATCTGCTGAAACACCTGATGGTGGAGGCCCCTCTCTCCCGGGTGGAGATCGTGACGACTCAGGAAGTCCGCTTCCCAGTTGTCTACTCCCGGAATGAAGATCGCAGACATTGCTCTTGCATTTCTTTCTGCACAGAGGAGTATCTTTGACACTTCTCACATGCAGGCCCTGCTTTTTGTCCCTCCTTGCCGACTGATGTACGCCACTGCCGTGGCGTTGTCCGACTGAACTTGGATCGTGTGATCCCTGAGTAGAGGAGAGGCCTGAATCAGAGCATTGTAGATTGCCCTAAGTTCCAGAATGTTGATCGGAAGTAGGGATTTGTGGGCTGACCATCTGCCCTGGAACTGAGCCCCCTGGGTGACAGCTCCCCATCCTCTCAGACTCGCATCCATTGTGAGGAGGATCCAATCCTGAATCCCGAAACTTCGACCTTCCAGTAGGTTGGAAGACTGCAGCCACCACAGGAGGGAAATCCTGGCCTGAGGTGACAACCATATTATCCGGTGCATCTGAAGATGTGATCCGGACCACTTGCTCAGGAGATCCAATTGAAATGTTCTGGCGTGGAACCTTCCATACTGGATCATCTCGTATGAGGCTACCATCTTCCCCATCAATCTTATACAAAGATGGATGAATATTCGAGTAGTTGGAGAACCATTCGGACCATCTCATGAAGTGTTCTCACTTTGACCTCTGGGAGGAACACTTTCTGGGCCACAGTATCCAGTAACATTCCTAGGAACTGGAGTCACTGAGTTGGCTCCAGGTGGGATTTCTGTAAATTAAGGATCCACCCATCTTGTGACAGAAGTTGGACAGTGCGGTCTATATGGAGCAATAAAAGCTCCCTGGATCTCGCTTTTATCAAGAGATCGTCCAGATAAGGGACAACATTAACCCCCTGGACCCGGAGTTGGAACATCATCTCCGCCATCATCTTCGTGAACACCCTCGGAGCTGTGGACAGGCTGAAGGGTAGCGCCTGGAACTGGTAGTGATCGTTCATCAGGGCAAACCTCAGGTAATCCTGGTGAGGTGGCCAAATCTGGATATTATTATTATTACATTTTATTTATAAGGCGCCACAAGTGTTTTTCAGCGCCGTACAAAGGACAGTACAGGGAGACAAAACTTAGCATTACAGTAAATAAATAAGAAAAATAGAGTGCAGATAACAAAGAGAACCACAATTCTCAACACATAATACTGCTTAGATGTAAGTAGCGAGGGAGTAATCATTGTACTACTTGGGGCTGGTGGCCATAGAGAGAGAGGAGCCTTTACCAGTAGGAGAAAAAGCAGGTAAAGATGGTCGCTGAGTGAAATGTGTCGAGAAGAGGGCTTAGACAACAAGAAGAAAGAGGGCCCTGCTCTAACAATCTAGTGGGGAGGGGCGACAGACAGATGACATGAGGTGCAAGCAAGCAGGAGGAAGCCTGATGGCAGTATGCAAGCAAAGCAGAGATGTCCAAGGCACGGGGCAGGGGGATGGAGGAGCAGCCTAAGGACTAGGTTATGCATTGAAGGGGTACGCTTTGATAAATAGGTGGGTTTTCAGTGCCCGTATGAAGCTTTGCAAGGTCGGGGAGAGTCTAATGGAGCGGGGGAGCGCGTTCCACTGAAGGGGTGCAGCACGGGCAAAATCCTGAACTTGTGCATGGGAAGCAGTGACCAAGGCAGAGGAGAGGCGACGGTCATCAGCCGACCGCAGTGGGCGGGAGGGAGTATGAAGGGAGAGGAGATAGGCATCCTCTATATCCAGGGAGACCATGAACTCCCATTCTTCCAGGCCCGCAATCACTGCTCGCAAGGATTCCATCTTGAACCTGAAAACCTTTAGGTAAGGATTCAAAGATTTCAGATTCAAAATGGGCCTTACCAAAGCATCCGGTTTCGGTACCACAGACAGGAAGGAGTAGTAACCCTATTCCTGGTGTTGCAGTGGCACTGGAACAATGACTTGTGACTGGAATAATTTTAGGATGGCCTGTTGCAGCATAACTTGCGTTTCCTCCAAAGCAGGTAATCTTGATTTGAAAAATGAGGGAAGAAAAGGTGACTTACCAGCCGTAGCTGTGGAGATCCACGGATCTAACGCTTCCCCAAAGAGAGCCTGACCTGTGTAGGGTAGGGTCTCCACACTTCTCCTGGATTCCGCGTCGACAGACCACTGGCGCAACCACAGTCCTTGACGAGCTAATACAGACATGGAAGAAATTCCTGCAGCCATGGAACCCAGGTCTTTCATGGATTCTATCAGAAATCCTGGCGAATCCTGAATGTTACGTAAAAACAATTCAACATCACATTTCTCCATAGTATCCAAGTCTTCAAGTAACGTGCCTGACCACTTTACTATAGCTTTGGCAATCCAAGCACTGGCAATAGTGGGACGTAGTATCGCTCCAGAAGCCGTGTACATGGATTTGAGCGTATTATCAATTTTATGATCAGCCGGCTCTTTCAAGGCGGTAGATCCTGGAACAGGTAAAACCACCTTTTTTGAGAGTCTGGATACTGACGCGTCAACAATAGGCGGGATTTCCCATTTTTTTTCTATCCTCTTCCGGGAAAGGAAATGCCACCAGAACCCTTTTAGGAATCCGGAATTTTTTATTCGGGTTTTCCCAAGCCTTTTAAAAAAAAATAGCATTTAATTCCTTTGGTGCACGGAAGGTTAGCGAGGCTTTCTTATTCTCAGTGAAGTAAGCCTCCTCAACCTGCTCAGGTGTTGTATCAGCAATATTCAACACATCTCTAATAGCCTCTATCATCAACTGCACCCCTTTAGCAAGAGATGCTGCCCCCCGCAACACATCCCCATCACCGTCTGCAGTGTCAGAGTCGGTATCCGTGTCATCCTGCATGATCTGCGCAAGAGCATGTTTATGTGAATATACAGCGGGGGGCCCTGAGGTACCAGAACTGGGCCAGACTGCCATATGGTTCTGTACAGCCTGAGTTGCAGATTCATTTTGTGCAGCACTATTTGAAAGCTGAGAAATCATAGATTTGATAGAGGATAACCACTCAGGCTCCCTTGCTGGTATCTGTGCTAAACCAGTGCAATCCTGATTACATGGAATAGGATCATCCTGAGAGGACATATCCTCTGCAGCATATGACACAGAGTCTCTGGACATTGCTTAATGGAGACCACGGACACTCCACACACACACACACACACACACACATACACACACACACACACACACACACACACACACACACACACACACACACACACTGGAGACAGAGTTTCACCCCCAAGAATGGCAAGAGAGACACAGAGATTGGAGCCTATAAGCGCTGACTGTGTACCTTAATAGGTTACACAGCGTTTTGCAGCCTTTCCCCCTTCTACAACCCCCTGGTACTGTGAGAGATAGCTGGAGTTGCTGTGGAGGGACTTGCTCTTCCTGGACAGCGCTGTACAGGCAGGAAAATGGCGCTGAACGCTGCTGGGTCCGCTCCAAGGAGAAGCTCCGCCCCCAAAATGGCGCTGTCTTCCTGCTCTTCCTAGGATTATACTAGCCTGAGGATTTATGCTGGCTGAGATCCCGGTACCCCGACAGACTGTGTGACCAATGTAGGGTGTAAGCGCTGGCTCAGGGCGCCCCTCACAGCGCCGCACTATGTACCGCTGAGCCTCCGGACCACAGTTAATACTGCGCTCCTACCCTGATGCCGCCATCTTCACACCGATTCCCCTCTTGCTAGGGGGGTCGGTGACTCACTCGCCACTGATCTTCAGCTCTGTAAGGGGGTGGCGGCATGCTGCTGGGGCGAGTGGTTCACTGTGGCGGGGAACGATCTATTCCCTTAGGAGCTCAGTGTCCTGTCAGCGGAGATAGTGGCTCAGACCCCGCAGGGCGGACACTACTCCCCCCCTTAGTCCCTCGCTGCAGGGAGGGTGTTGCCAGCATCCTCCCTGTAAACCAAACTCTAAAAAATAACGTTTACTAAGGAAACTCTGTAGAGCTCCCCTAGCTGTGACCGGCTCCTTCGGGCACATTTTCTAAACTGAGTCTGGTAGGAGGGGCATAGAGGGAGGAGCCAGTTCGCACTCTCAAACTCTTAAAGTTCCAATGGCTCCTGGTGGACCCGTTTATATCCCGTGGTACTAATGTGGACCCCAGCATCCTCTAGGACGTAAGAGAAAAAAGTTGTTCAGTGTCGCTTATTAAAGTGGTCAGTGCTGTTTAATATTTTATATATATATATATATATATATATATTTTTTTTTTTTTTTTTTTAAAGTAAGTGGAGGAAAGGGCGCCTACTAGTGTCTAATAAAATTATATGAGGTGTATACCCAGTGTTAGTAGGAAAAGGACACTACTTATCTGGTATATAAAAGACTTTTCCTTCAGTCATAGGACCATTAAAGGTACATGAAAAAAATTAGTACAAGATAACATAGCGCGTACAGTTTTCACGCAATTTTCATTCCACAAATCACATAAAACCAGTTGTATATAAAAAACTTCCGTGGGTATAAGCAAATCCCACAAATTAAAATCCGCAGCCAGGGAACTTTAAAAAAAAAAAAGTTTTTCACAAAGTTTAATACAACACATATAGCACACAAATGGAAGAAATGCAAGCGTACAGGATATAAAAGTCTAACAAGCTTATCTATCCATATCGGAAATCGAATACATCTGGTTTTCCATAGGTGTCCAAATAAATGGTAAAAATTAAAACGTACAGGAAATAAATATTAAAAAGGCTTATCTGTCCATAAAAGAAGTTCAGGTACATCTGTCCCAACGCGTTTCGTCAGTAATTAGACTTCATCATGGGGATAAGGTCAGTGAGCAACAAAGCTCCATTTAATCCTGCAGAGATTATGTGATCCCAGCACGTGGCCAGGTAGTTGATGACATCACTTCCTGTTTAAGGGATTTTAATCTAGTGAGTATAACCAATAAACGTCTATTTAGACCAGTGATAAATAAATAACTATAATAAAGCACAGCCAAGTAGTTTAATTTGTGGGATTTGCTTATACCCACGGAAGTTTTTTATATACAACTGGTTTTATGTGATTTGTGGAATGAAAATTGCGTGAAAACTGTACGCGCTATGTTATCTTGTACTTATTTTTTTTCATGTACCTTTAATGGTCCTATGACTGAAGGAAAAGTCTTTTATATACCAGATAAGTAGTATTTTTTTAATCATTATTATTATTTTTTCCACGTGCTTGTTCTAATATAAATCCTACTGGTGGTCCAATTGGTGGGTGCAAGTTTAGGGCTCCTTCAAGTGCTTGAAGACCTTGTTCGTGTGGAATAATAGTATACAATGAGCCGACGTCCATGGTGGCCAGCAGGATATTGTCCGTTGTCAAGTGGATATTGGAGAGCTTGTTCAAAAAGTCGGATGTATCCCGTACATAGCGATCACTCTGGTGTATTATAGGCTGTAGAAACAAAGCTACATAGATGGCCAGCGCTTGCAACATTGAGTTCTCTACTGTTGACTACTACTTGTATGTTTACCTATGACTACGCTGCCACACCTTGAAAAAGGTCCTCGTTTGGACCGAAACGTAGTGTGAACTCTGTAACCACTTGGAACTGTGAGATGTTTTTTTTCTTTTCAAATAAATTGTTTTTGTGTATTATTGTTATACAAGTCTGGAGAGTGCTATCATTTCCATGGTTGTGGAAAACACTGCACTATATATGTGACAGGATTACTGGAATAGTGGTGGGAGGGTGGGTATATTTGCCCCAGGTTTCTAACTGTCAAAGTCAGAAAAATGTCTTAGTCCACACTGCCATATTTGCACCGCACACTGGTCCGTGCTGCGCATGCGTACGCTCTCCCGTGGAAGCGCATACCCGCAATAGCGTGCACTCGCACGCGCAGTATGCGCATTTACGGTAGAGTTTATGTGATCGTAGCGTGCGACTCATTCGTTACAAATATTCACAATTAATGTATTTCATAGATCATGTTCCCCTCAATAGTTTCTGTAAGTTTGGTTTAGATAGAATGTCCCTGAGCGGAGGAATCCCTCTTTGTATTGCACGAAGGGTCTAACAGGAGTCATACAGCAGTGTTTGATACCCATCGGAAGAGTATTTAATTAGCAATATTCCGGTGTTGGTTTGGAGCGTATTAATCGCTCGTGCGAATAGTTATGGACATAAGAAGTTTATGTCCATTTCTATGATTTGCACATACTCAGGTATGCGGCGGGAAACCCAGTTCCCCACCCACCTGAGCTGTTGGAAATCAGCACAGCCCACCTGTATGAATCAACCTATGACCTTTGGTTACAGTACAGGGCCGAATTCCTGTGTCCAATAAACTGTAGGATTGTAGGGACTAGGAGATTGCATTGTGTGTGGGGCATAAATAGGCAGACCGACCACATCCAGCTCTCACTCTCTCATCAACGGTTATCTGCTGATAATCGGGAGCTGGATATCGAGGCGCTGGCGATCATACCCTTTGTGCGTAAGTTCTCTCCGTAATCATTGTCTTTCTGTGAGCCAATATCTCTCTTTCTCTCTCTATCTCTCCTCTCCTCTTTTTCTCTTAAATACTTCGTAGTATTATTGTATTGTATTGTGTTAGACCAGGATAGCATTGTAGTTTATCCCTTAGTTAGGTGTTTGGTTAGGAAGTCTTTGTTATATTGTAGTGTATCATTTGTACTGTGTTACTCTTTTACAAGTATACTAGATATAATACAGATTATAGGCTTTGGAACCCTAAACCAGTATCAGTGTATTTACTATAGTGTTAAGTGTTCACTTGAGCGTCGGTGACGCTCAAACAGCTTTGTAGATAGTCAGGTTACACAAGGTTGCATTTACACCCTGTACTCACATTAAGGTATTCTGTGTGTTTCATCGGTATAAGGTTTAACATAAAGGTATAGTGTTGTGAGCGTCTGCATCGCTGGTGACCTCCTCGTGGTCTCTAGCGTACGCTACGTTACAGCGAATCTTTCCCCTAGACATAACCAATAACGTGTCCTGTGATCACTGGGCCGTGAGCGAACGTGACGCTTGAGCGTCTCGCCTACGGCTGAGCGATCGTTACGCAAATAGCGTATCATTACGGTATTTCTTAAGTAAGCAGCGTACAGTGTTCTTAGCTTCATAAGGGTTGATTATACGACAAAGGAATTTAGAATTGTCAATTGCGGGCTCGCCCGGTCCTTTTCACATCTGCACTAGGTAGATCAGCAGACTTTATCCCCCAGCAAAAGGGTGGGAGGTTGTCTCGCAGTTGCTGACGGGATAAGCGTCTGCTTCGCTTAGGTAAAGAGTGCTGAAGGAACCCGGTAACCGGAAGTAAGAACAAAACGCTTGTGTCTTTTTAAAACTGTTTATTTTTTTTCTTTTGTCTTGCATACGCACGCATATATACCTGCATTTCTTTTCACTTGTGTATTTCATTTTTCGTATATCACTATTCCTGTTTGCCACATTTTTATAGTTGATAGAAAGGGCTAAAAGGAGATTTGCTGTTATTTAATAATAGAGGTAATAGTTAAAGTATAGAACAACACACGGCTTGTCCGAGAGACGAGGCAGCCAGTGTGCAGTGTGGATTGCGGTAGATGATCAGGGATCATCTACATTGATAAAATATATATTGTGTTACGGTGGATCCTTTGCATTGCGTACACGTGTCACTAACAAAGACTAGCGTACGCAATCCAAAAGGCAGACGCACGCAGCGTACACTACGCAACGTAGCGTCTGGTTACGCCCACGTAGCTCAAGTTGTGATAAAGTGGATTTTAGCGCAAAGCGATAATTAGCGCAAAGGCGATAAGTAACGCACAGCGGTAGATAACGCGACGCGGTAAATAACGCAAATCTATTTTTGGGAAAACTGAAATTTAGTTTAACAGATCCTGCTCCTAATTGGTAACACTTTTGGCCTGAAGACAATTTCTGCGCAGAAATAGATATAGAAACAAAAGTGTACATGTGTTGAGTGAGTGTGTTTTGTATACAAAAGTTTATACAATTTTGAAGGTGGAACCAAAAGGAAAGTCGGGTACTCGTAAAGGGACATACGTGTAAGTGACATATACGGTGGCTAGGGAGGCATCCCTGGTTAAATAATATTTGAGCATTAGAGTATAGCGGACCATAAGGTAACAAGACCAGGAGGTCATAAGGTAAAAAGGTCCGCTATAAAAGTCCAGTGGCACAACGCCTGGGGTGTTGGTGCAGAACCCATATAGGCCATACAAGCTCTGGTTGAAGGAATCGCAGCCGAAAACATCGATTCCATTGATCTTTCAGTACATGACAAGTAGTGCTCGTATACTGAACGATTGGACCGCACGTTATTGTGTGCAGTAGTTAGTAATCTGACCTAATACCATTAGAGTAAAGTGGTCACAAACGCTATCTGTACATTTTGACGTGATTTGTGTAATTTTTTATTTTTGGAAGGGAAGTTCGCTGGTCACTCAGGAACTATCTAACAACCCCAACTTTACTGGAAAGAGTAAGTGTCCTGCGGGTAACCCTCATATGTTCCAGTAAACTAAAGGTTTACAGGGGCCCTGGGTTGGGTACCACAGCTCTGGTTACAGTGATTGCGGCACAGGCCAACGTGGGCGAGAAGTAAGTGGGGTACTTGATAAACCACCACCGCCGGCCTGCCCAAGGACATCTTGGTTTGTTTGTAAGGGTTCGCTGAAAACCTTGAGATAAAAGATCCAAGGAGGAATAAGCAACGCCTACAGATTATGGGGGCCATTTGTTCCGGTAGGGGGCGATCAACCCAGGTTCAGGTTGATTCGGAGGACCGACCAGTTGGGTCGGCAAGATACATTATGTGTGAAAAATACGGTAGTCACACAGAAGTTTTTTGTGATGAATGGGAGAGAATGACTGTACAAGACAGGGACAAGTTCCCAAGAATAGGTAGCTTCAGTCCAGAGGTGTTACAAAATTTAAGGAGGAGGATAAGTCTCGTTGAACTAACGAAGAGACAAAATAAACATTATGAATATTTACAGTTATGGCAACAGGAAAGTGAATTACAAAGAGAGTCTATTGACTTTTCTGACTCTTATCTTGAGAGGAGAGACATGGCATCGGGAGAGGAGTTGATTGCGGAGAGAAAAGCACAAGGGTGGAACAATAAAAATGCACTTAGTAACTGTATTAAGAATGAAAGTGTTAAATGTAATAATGTTTATGAAAATGAAAGTGTAAAAATTACAAATGTTAACCTGTGCAAGTCGCACCCCATGTTAAACTTCCCTCAGGATTACCAACAAGAAAGTGAGCCCAGAACGATGTCGGCACCTCTTCCAGAAGCCATCCTACAAGACATCCAGGTGGACACGACCAAATTGGTAAAGGCAATAATCAAACCCCCTAACGGAGGGTCAGGTGAGGTCGTGTCCACAGGTACGTACAATGTTTTATATCACGCACAAACAAATGTACCCCATATTGTAAGACCAAAACAAGGTGATGTAATTGAGTTTAGTCCTGTCAGGGTGATCACAGTCCCCAATGGGAAGACTGAGGATCAGGGAACCATTCCCGTCAAGGACAGTGCAATGCGCTGTCTCTTGTCCCGGACCGAATTGAGATCAATTGTGTCTGAATTTCCTGATCCTAGGAAAAATCTAGCCAAATGTCAAAGGTTTATAAAAGAACTAGGAAACGCCACAGAACCCACCAACAAAGAGTGGCGGACAGTGCTGAGGGCATGTTTGCCCTCCAGGGTTGACCCTGAAAAGTTCATTGCTGATTGTAAATTAAACACAGAGGTACCTAGTACGGAGGAACACAATCAGGAATGTATTAGGCAGATTAACCGACAGTTAGGAATATATTTCCCAGCTGCTGTCAAGTGGAATGAAATTTTCTCCATAAGACAAAACGAAAGGGAAAATGTTTCTAATTATTTCAATCGAGCACTGCAAATAATGGCTGGAAACACTGGGATCACGGACATCAAGACAAATGCACAACATAGAAGAATAGCGGTTAAGGTATTAATGAATGGTTTAAAAGATGAATTAAAAACAAGGGTACAGACCACCAACCCAAACTGGAGAGATATCTCGGTGACTGCACTAAGAGAGGCCGTCATCAATCAGGATCAGAATATCACCAGATACAGAGGGTCACAAAGAGATAAGTTAATGGCAGCAAAAATACAGGCCCAAACCACAAGACCACCCCAACAAAAGCCCCACACCCCTGCGAGAAATCCAGATATGGTAGTCTGTTACCATTGTCATAGAAAGGGACACATTGCAAGAGATTGTAGATCACGAGAAAGACAACACCATAATCATAAAAACCAAGGAACCAGGGAAGCACAGGGGAAACGATTGATGATGATGAGCATCCGAGCGTTTGAGGAGGCATCAAATCAGCCAAGACCCCATTTCACTGACACTTGGAGGAAGCCCAGGGTTTGTTATCATTGTAGAAGAGAAGGGCATTATGTCAGTAACTGTAATAACCCACATAAAGTTAGACCCCCTAGACATGAAAATGAGCATGAATATGACACACCAAATTATAATCAAGAATCACATAGGCAGGAAAGGTGATCATTAGGACTGATGGTAAGCCTGAGGTAACGGTTAATAAATTGGGAGGTCATTCACTGAAGACACGGGAATGACCAGGTTAAACGTTGTAAATGTATTTGTGAAAAATGTTTTTCCCTTTTCTCACTCTCTATCCCCATCTCTGATGATTAGTGGTAAGAATTCACACATTGCATACCCACTTGGTCCTTGCAGAAGTCTACCAAACCCCAGCATGACCTCCGCCACAATGTATTTCTGGCCAGATACAGACAGTGGAGTAATGCAGGTGCTGGTGGGGAGGGACTGCTCAAGGAGACCAGTAGACACGTAGATACGACAGCCTAATAAGTCTGACAATGTTTTTCTAATGCTAACAATGTTTTCTTAATGTTGACAATGTTTAAAAATGTTTTGTTTCTCTTTTCTCATTGGTGGTTATTGTCGAGTTATGTAATGTATATATACACATGAATTGTTCTCTATCTCTTTTGTTTTTTTTTTATTTTCTCTCTCTTCTCACTCATGTTTCCATGGTTTAAAGATGGTATGTCACCCCTCAGTTGGACCAATGGTAATGCCAGATTTTTTTTTTTTCTCCTTACAGAAAGATCGCCGGTTAGGAAGGAATATTGCATCACCAGAATGTTCGTTTGGAAGACTGAGAGACAACACTTTTGAGAGGACAGCAGAACAAAAAGAACAACAAAACGAGAGAACTTATTATCGTAACAAGTTCTCTCCCCCTCAAACTGATTTTCTTATACCCCCTTTACAAATTTCTTCTTTTCTCCTCCTGTAAGATGGACTTGCCCCAAGAGACTGTGATATGGATTTTTCCCGTTAACCATGATGTTGACCAGAGCAGTCTGTTTCGGTGAGAGTACCAGTGAGGTCGAGAAAGGATCCAGAAAGGTCCTGATGACTGAGACGGAGGTGTAAATTTCCAATAGCAACCCAATCACCAAGCAAAGGCGAGTACCGGGCACGATCTAACAACCATGTTATCTGTAAACAACTGTGAAGGAATGTTAG
Organism: Pseudophryne corroboree; assembly: GCF_028390025.1. Taxonomy (NCBI): domain Eukaryota; kingdom Metazoa; phylum Chordata; class Amphibia; order Anura; family Myobatrachidae; genus Pseudophryne; species Pseudophryne corroboree. The sequence goes on along the minus strand of NW_026968122.1, from coordinate 39,302 downwards.
TTCAAAAAGAAAGTTGTATCTGTAGGCTCTGTAACAAAGTAATGCCAATCCAGTTTTAATATCCATATGGACCGGCATCCATTGAGTGACTATCACTCTATAGTGGGTAACGTGTTGAACCAAACAGATTGTTGGGTATGCTCTCAAGTACCTCAGGGTCACAGTAAATCAGGGCTAGTACCATTTCCTTTAACGTTAGGGGAGGTACTTGAGCTAAGTGGTGGGAGACCGGTGGACCGGAGGTTTAACATCTCCAGCCCTCCTAGTTTGAAGCTCCACCAATACCATGTGGATAGGTCCCTCATATGTTTTAACATCTCCAATCCTAGAAAACCGGGAAATTGGGAAGTGTCATGGAGCAACCTTACCATGACCTTTTCACACAGAGCAGATAGAATGCCTACAGATACAGAGCTCGTACGCCACATAGCCAGTAGAGGAAAATCTTTTCGGTATCGATATACCTTAGGAAATAGGATTACTAAAGTTGGAGAGGTATCACCAGGATACTGTGCACATATCGTACAAACTGATACGTGCATTAGACAGATGGAAGAATTAGGGTCAGGAGATTTCACCTGGAAGGTTTGTAACATGGTCATGTCCTTCTCCGTCCCTTATGTTCTCCCCGATGATGCATATTTCATATGCGGGAGAAAGGCGTACAAGTGGCTTGCCCCAAACTCTGAAGGATTGTGTTATATTGGAAAAGTATTGCCTGAAGTGATGACTGTAACACATGACAAAATGAAAGACATACACCGTGGTGCCCAAGCTCCTTATACTCACACTCACTACGAACACCGAGTTAAAAGACACCTGTCAGAAAGGTTAGAGCATCCGGCCTCTGATCTTATCCATGAATCCACCGGGATTCAGGTTCTGGTAGCGTTAGATTTCACTCGTACCGCTCGAGGAGTGATGAATTATAAATACATTTCCGCACTCGCCAATTTGTTAGATAATATCACTGAAATGTATGATGACACGTTTAGATACACTGGAAGGGAACTCCAAGCTTATAAAACAGAACTAGTTCAGCATAGGATGGTTCTTAATTATCTTACAGCAGTAACAGGCGGATATTGTGTTACATTGGCAACACAGTACGGCATAAAGTGTTGCACGTATATCACAAATAGTACCGAGGATCCGGTAGAGGTCATAGACCAAAAGATGGATGATATTCTGCAATTAAAATGGGAATTTCGTCGAAAACACAATCTCACCCTTGTTGCTGTAGGTAATGAGCTGACTGGTTGGGTGTCATGGTTGAACCCGCGAAATTGGTTCTCCGGTTTGGGAGAGTGGGCTCAAGGAGTCATAATGGATGTTGGAAAGTTTCTACTGTGTATCTTGGGTGTCGTTATATCGATTGGATTGATATTTAGATGCGGGCAGGCTTTGACGAAGTGTAAACAAAGTACGAAAGTGATGAGCTTGAGGAGTGAGGAAACTGTAATTAACCTGGATTTGATTTATGACCCAATGCTAGAAACCATGACGTAATGATGTAATGAGTATACGGTCCGTCTTTCACCCATTTCTATGTTTTCCTCCGAGGTACAAAGACCCACGTAGACGAAGGATTTGATGAGCCAAGGGGCCGACAACGGAAAGATGGAAAGAAGAAGAGCAGACGACCTGATAAACAAGATTTTGATGGACAATGCCATGGGTACCCCAGTTTCCCTAGGAACTTTAAAACCACGCTAGCCCAACATTTTTTTGTAAATCCATGGACGTTGTATGCTTTACTCACGATTTATGAGCAAAAGCACAAAGAAGAAGACTCCAATCAACCGACACCAATCAAGACCTCAATCGACGAACGTACATTACCCTGACATAGAATATCATTGCATTTTTCGTAAGTGTTCTTTATCTTCATCTCTGCAACCCTCAGGCAATAACACACATAGTCGATAGGGAATACAGGCACAGATAGCAGCAACCACATACCCCCCCCCAATTCATGTATCATCAACTAAAATGTGCATCCCCATTTTGTTACAACTACAGCCGAAATGAGCTCGGTAAAGTTTGACAGCCCATCCACAGACCTGTACCACAGGATAAGAAGGAATTCAAATGTATACTTCGCAATACCTCGAAGCTTGATTTACCACACGTACGGCACGATGATACATGACCCTCCAAACATGGACTCATACACACATGCTTCTGCTTTCTCACTAGGTCATACCCTCTTCACACCTTCTCCTCTCTCCTCCCCTACCCAACCATGGAAATCAATTAACCCCTGACTTACATTTTTCTCCTTAAATATTTTGTGGCAGTTATTATTGACTGCCAAAGGGTGGACTGTCAAAGTCAGAAAAATGTCTTAGTCCACACTGCCATATTTGCACCGCACACTGGTCCGTGCTGCGCATGCGTACGCTCTCCCGTGGAAGCGCATACCCGCAATAGCGTGCACTCGCACGCGCAGTATGCGCATTTACGGTAGAGTTTATGTGATCGTAGCGTGCGACTCATTCGTTACAAATATTCACAATTAATGTATTTCATAGATCATGTTCCCCTCAATAGTTTCTGTAAGTTTGGTTTAGATAGAATGTCCCTGAGCGGAGGAATCCCTCTTTGTATTGCACGAAGGGTCTAACAGGAGTCATACAGCAGTGTTTGATACCCATCGGAAGAGTATTTAATTAGCAATATTCCGGTGTTGGTTTGGAGCGTATTAATCGCTCGTGCGAATAGTTATGGACATAAGAAGTTTATGTCCATTTCTATGATTTGCACATACTCAGGTATGCGGCGGGAAACCCAGTTCCCCACCCACCTGAGCTGTTGGAAATCAGCACAGCCCACCTGTATGAATCAACCTATGACCTTTGGTTACAGTACAGGGCCGAATTCCTGTGTCCAATAAACTGTAGGATTGTAGGGACTAGGAGATTGCATTGTGTGTGGGGCATAAATAGGCAGACCGACCACATCCAGCTCTCACTCTCTCATCAACGGTTATCTGCTGATAATCGGGAGCTGGATATCGAGGCGCTGGCGATCATACCCTTTGTGCGTAAGTTCTCTCCGTAATCATTGTCTTTCTGTGAGCCAATATCTCTCTTTCTCTCTCTATCTCTCCTCTCCTCTTTTTCTCTTAAATACTTCGTAGTATTATTGTATTGTATTGTGTTAGACCAGGATAGCATTGTAGTTTATCCCTTAGTTAGGTGTTTGGTTAGGAAGTCTTTGTTATATTGTAGTGTATCATTTGTACTGTGTTACTCTTTTACAAGTATACTAGATATAATACAGATTATAGGCTTTGGAACCCTAAACCAGTATCAGTGTATTTACTATAGTGTTAAGTGTTCACTTGAGCGTCGGTGACGCTCAAACAGCTTTGTAGATAGTCAGGTTACACAAGGTTGCATTTACACCCTGTACTCACATTAAGGTATTCTGTGTGTTTCATCGGTATAAGGTTTAACATAAAGGTATAGTGTTGTGAGCGTCTGCATCGCTGGTGACCTCCTCGTGGTCTCTAGCGTACGCTACGTTACAGCGAATCTTTCCCCTAGACATAACCAATAACGTGTCCTGTGATCACTGGGCCGTGAGCGAACGTGACGCTTGAGCGTCTCGCCTACGGCTGAGCGATCGTTACGCAAATAGCGTATCATTACGGTATTTCTTAATTAAGCAGCGTACAGTGTTCTTAGCTTCATAAGGGTTGATTATACGACAAAGGAATTTAGAATTGTCATAACTTATGTATTTTAGAACCCCAGGAATACTGCATTGGCTCTGTTGAGAGCTTTTGGCTTTAACTAAAAGTCAGACAGGGTTCCTGGGGTTGGATGTGAGACGAGAGGGCGGGTTCTCCATTCATTTAGGCCCAGTCCGGGTCTTTGGGCTATTAGCTTCACAGAAGGCTAAGTAGGGCTTTCAGCTGTATGGGTGCATGACTGTCAGCCTGATCACTGCTCTCTCACACTGCTTAGGGAAAAGGAAAGGCTATGGAGTCTCTGAGAGAGAAACCTGCTATTGAACTCCAGTGAGCTGTGCCTGGTAAAAACTTCTTGAGCTGTGAGTCAGGAATGATTCTGTGTATGGTTACAGCAAAGTATTTATTTTCTGTTTATCTGCAGAATAAAACCGTCTGAGACCAGTTGCACCAAAACAACGGACTATTGTGATCTCTCAGCTGCTGCATCCTGCCAACTACCCCAGGAGATGGCACCTGTTCCCCGGACCCTGTTACTATATGTATACATACATGAACAGACAGATAGGTGCAAGATAGCTATATACAACACTGATAAATACAATATGTATATGCAGGTATACAGACAGGTAGGAGAACAGATATACAGATATTGCTGTTTGTTACTGTGTAACATTAAAGAAGATACAATCAGAAATTCCGGAATCTGTCTGCGTTCTTTATGCTCATGTTATACAGGCGTCACTGCATAGGAAATAATAGCAGAACAACCACGTAACGTGTTCCATAAAACATTGATGAATCGATCCCTCTTTTTGCTTTTTATGCACATTTTTCCTTTGTAAATTTTTACGAACAAAAAAAATAGCAGATATATTTGCTGCTATAATTTTACTGCCATTGAGAATCTGCAGCAATAAGCAGCGGCTGAGAGGCCCCTAAATCAGCTCTGCGAAATAAACAGCCACCGCTGTCACTTGTACATTAGTGATTGCAGCTGATGTCATTCTCACACAACAAAATGATGACTGGAATCTGCGCTCTAGGTCAGCGATCTGCTCTAGATACACTTCTATCAATACAGCCGCCCAGTCCCTGCCCCGATCCAACTATACAGGCACGAGATTGACATTTTTACCACTAAATTATACTATGTCTGCAGAGCAGCGCTGTGTCTCCATTCCAAAATTAGCCAGCCATCATCAACTCATAAAACAACCTGTACACCGTGTCATTCCACAAGGATATTGATCTCTGCAGACTTACTGGATGTGATGATTCCCCTGTAAAAGTAGAAGCCGTTATCTCTAAAGCAGAAAAAAATTGTTGTATATGGAGCATATTTTTTTTATACACACACACACACATATATATTGTCAAAGTCTGAAAAATATCTCTATACACACTACCATATTTGCACCTCACACAGGTCCGTGCTGCGCATGCGTACGCTCTCCCGTACGTGCGCATACTCACAGTCGCGGGCACCCGCAGGCGGACGGTATGCGTATTTACGGTAGAGTTTATGTGATCGTAGCGTGCGACTCAATCGTTACATATTTTCACTATATAATGTATTTTGTAGATCATGGTCCCTTTGATAGATTCTGAAAGTTTGGTTAATATAGAATGTTCGTGAATGGAGAAATCCCTCTTTGTTTGATACGAAGGGTCAGACAGGAGTAATACAGTGGTGTTTAGTACCCATCGGAAGAGTATTTAATTAGCAATATTCCGGTGTTGGTTTGAAGCGGATTAATCGCTTGTGCGAATAGTTATGGACATAAGAAGTTTATGAACATTTACTGTATTTGCACTTACTTATCCATGCGGCGGGAAACCCAGTTTCCCTCCCACCTGAGCTGTTGGAAATAGTTACGGCCCACCTGTATGAATCAACCTATGACCTTTTGTTATAATGCGAGGAGGAATTCCTGTGTCCAATGAACAATGAGATTGTAGGGACCATTGAATTGCATTGTGTGTGGGGCATAAATAGACAGGCCGATCACATCCAGCTCTCACTCTTCAACGGTTATCATTGCTGAAAATCGGGAGCTGGATGTCCAGAGGCGCATGCGATCGTTTCCCCTTGTGCGTAAGTGTTTCTCCGCAACTATATTGATCTTCTTGTTATTGTGGGCCAATCTCTCTCTCTCTCTCTCTTCTCCTCTTTCTCTCTTATTTTCCCTTAAATAGTAATTGTATTATATTTCCTGTGTAGTTATCTGGTTAGGTAGTCTATGTTATATTGTAGTGTATGATTTGTATTTGTATTAATTCTTTTGCAAGTATATCATTCATAATATATATATATTAGGCGTTGGACCCTAAGCCCAGGTATCTGTGTATTTCTTATAGTGTTAAGTATTCTCAGAGCGTCGGTGACGCTCAAACAGCTTTTTAGTTAATAAGGTTACACTGTGTTGCATCTACACCCTATCTCTACACTAAGGTTTTACAGCATATTACATTGTTTATGGTTTAGATTTAAAGGTTTAACATTGTGAGCGTCAGCGCCGCTGGTGATCTCCTCGTGGTCCCGAGCGTCCGCTACAGCGAATCATTACGTTAGTCAGCAGCCAATAGCGTGCCTGCCTGTGATCTCTTGGCCGTGAGCGAACGTGACGCTTGAGCGTCTCGACTACGGCTAAGCGATTGTTACGCAACGAGCGTACCCTTACGGTACTTCATACGTAAATAGCGTACAGTGTTCTTAGACCTCATAAAGGGTTTTATATACGATAAATATTCTGCTTTATCAATTGGGTGCTCGTCCGTCCTTCACATATCTGCACTAGGTAATTTCAGCAGACATTATCCAGCAGCAAAGGGCGGGAGATCATATTCCTCGTAGTGCTGTTTGGATAAGCGTCTGCTTCGCTTAGTAAAGGGTGCTGAAGGAATCCGGAACCGGAGGTAAGAACAAAACGATAGTGTCCTTTTAAAACTGTTTATTTCTGTCTTGCGTACACACGCACGCATATCTGCATTTCTTTTCATTCGTGTATTTTCATATATCACTCTCCTGTTTGCCATTGTATAATTGATAAACGTACTAAGAGAGATTTGTCGCCATTTCATAGTTAAAGTGTAAAAGTAAAGGTAATACAGTTAAGGTATAGAAATACACGCAACTCTACCTAAAGGTATAAGGAGAGATTGGTGTGGTGCTTGGTAGATGATCAAGGATTATCTACATTGATAAAACGTGATAGTTGTGTTACGGTAGACAAAGACTGGTGTACACGTGTCTCTAACAAAGGGAGAGACTCGCGTACGCAAAGGCCAACGCACGCAGCGTAAATTACGCAACGGAGCGTCTGGGTACGCCCACGTAACTCAAACAACACGCGATAAATAACGCAACAGGCGATAAATAGCGAAAATTTATTTTAACATTCAAAATTTAAATTAATAGATCCTTCTCCTAATTTGTAACACATCTGGTCTAAAGAGAAATTTCTGCGCAGAAATAGAAATAGAAACAAAAGTGTACATGTGGTGAGTGAGTGTTTTTACATACAATTTTGAGGTTGAACCAAAAGAAATCATCGAGTTCTCGTGAGGTACATACGTGTAAGTGACATGCACGGTGGCTAGGGAGGCATCCTTGGTTAAACATAAAATTTGAGCATTAGAGTATAGCAGACCAGAAGGTCATACTGTAACAGACCAGGAGGTCATAGCAGACCAGCAGGTTCAGGTACAGCAGACAAGGAAGTCCGCTATACAGTCCACAGGCACAACACCTAAAAGGGTTGGTGCAACACCCATATAGGCCATACAAGCTCTTGCTGAAGGAATTCGCAGCCGCAATTTTCGATTCCACTGGTCGCTCCGTACATAAGATTAGTTGCTTATGTGCTGAACGATTGTACCGCACGTAATTGTGTGCATTAGTAAACCTGACCGGTACTATTTGTGTACGAAGGTCATAAACGCTATTTGTACATTCTGACGTGATTTGTGTAATTTTTTATTTTTACAAAGGGAAGTTCGCTGGTCACTCAGGAATTGTCCAACAACCTCACCTTTACTGGAAAGAGTAAGTGTTCTGCGGATATCCCTCGCATGTTCCAGTAAACAAAGGTTAAATAGGTGCCCTGGGTCGAGTACGCCAGCACCATATCGGTGTGATCAGGTCGTATTGGTCGGCGTGGGCAGAGTGAGTAAGGTGCTCGGTAAACATTACCGTCAACCTATCGTGAATATCTTGGTTTTTTGTATGGGTCCGTAACACCTGCAAATTATGGGGGCCAGTTGTTCAGGAAGGGGGCGATCAACCTCGGTTCGGGTTGATTCCATAAACCGTCCAGTCGGGTCGGCAAGGTACGTAATGTGTGAAAAGTACGGAAGTCACACAGAAGCTTTATGTGATGAATGGGAGAGAATGACAGTACATGACGGGGAGAAATTCCCAAGAGTAGGGAGCTTCAGCACAGAAGTGTTAACGAATTTAAGGAGAAGGATATGTCTCATTAAATCAGCAAAGAGACGAATCAAGCATTATGATTATTTGCAGTTGTGGCAACAGGAGGGTGACATACAGAGAGGATTGGCTCAGGCGGCGGGATCTGGCTCGATCAGAAAACTGATAGCCACGGCCCCACCGCCACCATACATATCAGGAGAGAAATTGGTTGCGGAGAATGACGCACTAAGGTGTAACAAACAAACACTTAGCAACTGTGTAAATGTTAAAGATAATGTTAACCAATTAACCAATGCAAGTATTAACCCGTGCAAGTTGTACCCTGTTTTGAACTTTCCTCAGGAGTGTGATCAAGAGGACGAATCGGTAACAATTTCAGCGCTCTCTCTAGCAGCCACCATAGCAGAGACCACAGTAGGCACAGCTCCACCCCCGAGATTAGTAACAAAGGCCCCTAGCGGAGGGATAGGTGAGGTCGTATCAACGGGTTGCCTTATTGACAGATGGGAAGGACCATACCAGGTCTTATTGACTAGCACTACCGCATTGAAGGTTGCTGAGAGAGAGACTTGGGTTCATTCGTCCCACTGTAAAAAGGTTGCTGATCCAGAGAGGCCCCGTGATAAGGAACAGACGGTAGAGGTTGTATCACTGGAGTGTCTGTTCCAGGAGGATTGAGGCGGCACCTGAGCATTGAAAATCACAAGACCAAAAGCAGTTGTCGATCCCCTGTTCCCTTTTATTGTTTTTCTCCAACTTCCCATCCCCTCTCCCTCAAATTATTTTTTCCCCTTCTCATTCTTCTCCGTTTCCTCCTACAAGATGGACTTGCCCCAAGAGACTGTGATCCGGATTTTCCTGTTGACCATGATGTTGACCAGAGCAGTCTGTTCCGGCGAGAGTACCATGGAGGTCGAGAGAGGTTCTGGAATGGGTTCTGATGACAGAGATGGAGGCGTAGTTTTCCAAGAACAACTTAACCAACAAGTAAAGGCGAGTATCAGAAAACGATCCGATAGCATTGACCATAGAAGGAATTGTGAAGGATTGTTAGCTGAAGAAAACTGTATCTGTCGGCTCTGTAACAATGTCATTGAGGATGGGTGCATAAAGAAATGCCAGTCCAGTTTTAATATCCATATGGACCGGCATCCATTGAGTGACTATCACTCCTTAGTGGGTAGTGTGTTAAATAAAACAGATTGTTGGGTATGCTCTCAAGTACCTCAAGGTCATAGCAAATCAGGGCTAGTACCATTTCCTTTAACGTTAGGGGAGGTACTTGAGTTAAGTGGTGGGAGACCGGTGGACAGGAGATTTAATATCTCCAGCCCTCCTAGTTTGAAGCTCCACCAGTACCATGTGGATAGGTCCCTATTATGTTTTAACATCTCCAATCCCCGAAAGCCGGGAAATTGGGAAGTGTCATGGAGTAATCAAACCATGACCTTTTTGCATAGAGCAGATAGAATGCCTACAGATACAGAGCTTATACGCCACATAGCCAGTAGAGGAAAATCTTTCCGGTATAGGTATACCTTAGGAAATAGGATTACGAGAGTTGGAGAGGTATCACCAGGATACTGTGCACATATCGTACAACCTGATACGTGTACTAAGCAGATGGAAGAATTAGGGTTAGGAGATTTCACATGGAAGGTGTGTAATATGGTTATGTCCTACTCCGTCCCATATGTTCTCCCCGATGATGCATATTTCATATGCGGGAGAAAGGCGTACAAGTGGCTTGCCCCAAACTCTGAAGGATTGTGTTATATTGGAAAAGTACTGCCTGAAGTAATGACTGTATCACATGACAAAATGAAAGACATACACCGTGTTGCCCAAACTCCTTATACTCACACCCATTACGAGCACGTAGTTAAACGGCACCTGATAGAAAGAACAGAGCATCCGGCCTCTGACATGATCCATGAATCCACCGGGATTCAGTTTCTAATCGCGTTAGACATCACTCGCACCGCCAGAGGAGTGTTGAATTATAAATACATATCTGCGCTTGCAAATTTGTTAGATAATATCACTGAAATGTATGATGACACGTTTAGGTATACTGGAAGGGAACTTCAAGCTTATAAAACAGAACTGGTACAGCATAGAATGGTTCTTAATTACCTCACAGCAGTGACAGGCGGATATTGTGTCACACTGGCAACACAATACGGCGTGAAATGTTGCACATATATTACGAATAGCACCGAGGACCCGGTCGAGGTCATAGACCAAAAGATGGACGATATTCTCCAACTGAAGTGGGAATTTCGCAGGAGACACAATCTCACTCTTGCTGCTGTAGGTAATGAGCTGACTGGTTGGGTGTCATGGTTGAACCCGCGAAATTGGTTCTCTGGTTTAGGAGACTGGGCTCAAGGAGTCATAATGGATGTTGGGAAGTTTCTCCTATGTATCTTAGGTGTTATCATAACGATTGGCTTGATATTTAGATGCGGTCAGGCTTTAATGAAGTGCAATCGTCGTACTAGGGTAATGAGTTTAAGGAGTGAGGAAACTGTAATTCCAATGGACTTGATTTATGACCCAACGGTAGAAACAATGATGTGATGAAAATGCGATTTCTACGGTCCGTTTCTTTCACCTGTTTTTCCGTTTCCTCCAAGGTAAAAAGACCCACTTGGACGAGGAATTTGATGAGCCGATATACAGACAACAGATGGATTAAAGAAGAAGTTTTGACAACCTGATACACAGATTTTTGATGAACTATGCCATGGATCCCCAGTTTCCCTAGAAATTTTAAAATTACGCTAGCCCAACACTTTTGTAAATCTATGGACATTGACAGCTTTTGCTCGCACCTTATGGGCAAAAGCACAAAGAAGACTGCATTCAACAGACACCAAACAAGACCTCAATCGACGAATGTACATTTACCTGACATAGAATACCACCGCATTTACCGTAATTATGTCTTTTCTTCATTTCTACAACCCTCAGGTAATGACACACATAGTCGATAGGGAATACAGGCACAGATATCAGCAATCACATATCTCCCCCATTCATGTATCATCAACTAAAATGTGCTCCCCCATTTTGTTACAACCAAAGCCGAAAAGAGCTCGGTAAAGTTTGACAGCCCATCCACAGACCCGTACCACGGGATAAGAAGGAATTCAAATGTATACTTCGCAATACCTCGAAGCTTGATTTAAAACACGTACGGCACGATGATACATGACCCCCAAGCACGGATTCATACACACATGCTTCTGCTATCTCACTAGGTCATACCCTTTTCCTACCTTCTCCTCTCCTCCCCTACCCAACCATGTAAATGTATTAACCCCTGACATATATTTTTCTCTTTTTGAAATGTTTTAGAAGGTGGCAGTTATTGTTGACTGCCAAAGGGTGGACTGTCAAAGTCAGAAAAATATCTCTATACACACTACCATATTTGCACCTCACACAGGTCAGTGCTGCGCATGCGTACGCTCTCCCGTACGTGCGCATACTCACAGTCGCGGGCACCCGCAGGCGCACGGTATGCGTATTTACGGTAGAGTTTATGTGATCGTAGCGTGCGACTCAATCGTTACATATTTTCACTATATAATGTATTTTGTAGATCATGGTCCCTTTGATAGATTCTGAAAGTTTGGTTAATATAGAATGTTCGTGAATGGAGAAATCCCTCTTTGTTTGATACGAAGGGTCAGACAGGAGTAATACAGTGGTGTTTAGTACCCATCGGAAGAGTATTTAATTAGCAATATTCCGGTGTTGGTTTGAAGCGGATTAATCGCTCGTGCGAATAGTTATGGACATAAGAAGTTTATGAACATTTACTGTATTTGCACTTACTTATCCATGCGGCGGGAAACCCAGTTTCCCTCCCACCTGAGCTGTTGGAAATAGTCACGGCCCACCTGTATGAATCAACCTATGACCTTTTGTTATAATGCGAGGAGGAATTCCTGTGTCCAATGAACAATGAGATTGTAGGGACCATTGAATTGCATTGTGTGTGGGGCATAAATAGACAGGCCGATCACATCCAGCTCTCACTCTTCAACGGTTATCATTGCTGAAAATCGGGAGCTGGATGTCCAGAGGCGCATGCGATCGTTTCCCCTTGTGCGTAAGTGTTTCTCCGCAACTATATTGATCTTCTTGTTATTGTGGGCCAATCTCTCTCTCTCTCTCTCTCTCTTCTCCTCTTTCTCTCTTATTTTCCCTTAAATAGTAATTGTATTATATTTCCTGTGTAGTTATCTGGTTAGGTAGTCTATGTTATATTGTAGTGTATGATTTGTATTTGTATTAATTCTTTTGCAAGTATATCATTCATAATATATATATATTAGGCGTTGGACCCTAAGCCCAGGTATCTGTGTATTTCTTATAGTGTTAAGTATTCTCAGAGCGTCGGTGACGCTCAAACAGCTTTTTAGTTAATAAGGTTACACTGTGTTGCATCTACACCCTATCTCTACACTAAGGTTTTACAGCATATTACATTGTTTATGGTTTAGATTTAAAGGTTTAACATTGTGAGCGTCAGCGCCGCTGGTGATCTCCTCGTGGTCCCGAGCGTCCGCTACGCTATAGCGAATCATTACGTTAGTCAGCAGCCAATAGCGTGCCTGCCTGTGATCTCTTGGCCATGAGCGAACGTGACGCTTGAGCGTCTCGACTACGGCTAAGCGTGTCAGGTCCGGGTGTTTTTGTGAATCCGTTAACCTGGAACCAACCACAGGTGTAGGTGCTGGGGTATGAAGAAAACAGGGAGGACGAAGGAAGTTCCGTTTCATATATTTATTAAAGTAACAACTCAGTAAGGAGTTAAATGACTAGTTGTTAATCATCATTATACTGAAGTATTGCAGGAATGACAGAAATAATATGCAAGACAAAACTCAGAAATAAATAAAAGAAATGTTCATGGAAACATATGCAAAAACAAGCTGAAGAATAAATGTTGAATTGTCCAAATATAAACAGGCTTTGATGCTGAACTGCAGATTGTGTTTAACTGGTTAATGCAGACATGGAGAATTAACTGTAAGAATTTGCAATGGAGTTTTAAGAGTTAACTGAGAGACTGTGAAGAATTATCCTTGTAATGACAACATAGAAAAAGTACTGAATTGGGTTACTTGCGGGTTCCGGAGATCACTGTGAAACTGTAGTAGATGGTGAGGTGATGAATGGGTTAAATGCAGAGTTGAACAAACGAACAGCTGAGGGAATTGGAATCCTCCAGACTTTGTATGATAGGCAGACAGACAAGGTAACCTCATGCAGGACACTGGGAATCCAAGTATTTCCAATAGGGGTGCAATTGACTGATAGCACAATGGAGAGCCGGTAGATCTTTGGCAGTGAAGGCTGCAAAACGGACCTCTGGGAACGGAGGCGATATCTGGACCACGGGAATCACACAGGAATGCACGGAGAGAGTTCAGAGCTAGAGCACAGCTTTGATACAACAAAGCACTGGCCCAGAGTGACATAATCCCAGCCTACTTAAAGGCAGCACAAGCACGGGATTGGCTTACACCTGCCCACAGGTGTTTTCACAAGTGCTCAGTATTAGCTATTTGGTCTCCAACATGGCCACCTCCTATACAGCAGACACACCGCAGTGCCTTAGGCCATTTGGTCCCCGCACTCACAGTTCCCAGACTCTGCATTACCTGTGCCATTGATCACGCCGTGTCCCCACACGGGCGCACAGCACCGCGAGCAACCGCACTGGCAACGGATGAACCCCAGAACCCGCAAAGGTGAGAGACCGGTTCGTGACAGTACCCCCTCTTCTACGGGTGGTCTCCGAACACCTTTGAACCTTGTCAGGATTTTTGGAGAAGTATTTCTGTACCAGTCTTGGAGCATGAACATCTTCAGAGAAAACCCAGGATCTCTCCTCCGGGCCGTAACCCTTCCAGTCGACCAGAAACTGTAAACGTCCATATCGGGAACGTGAGTCCACAATCTCTTTAACTTCAAATTCCTCATTCTGCAAAGAGTGAACTTTAGGAGATTTGGACTGGGTAGTACGGAACTTATTGAGAATCAAAGGCTTCAGTAAAGATGTATGAAAGGCGTTAGGAATTCTCAAAGACGGTGGCAGCTTGACTTTGTATGACACAGGGTTGAGTACCTTTACAATGGGAAATGGACCAATAAACCTGGGAGCAAATTTCTTAGAAGGAACTTTGAACTTGAGATTGCGCGTAGAAATCCAAACTTGGTCTCCCACTTTGTAATTCGGTACAGCTTTACGTTTTTTATCTGCAAAAGATTTATAATGAGCGGAAGTTTTGACCAAGGACTTACGTACACAACTCCAGATGCTAGATAGACGTTGAAGCTCTTGATCTGCCGCTGGGACCTCTAGGGCTGGCAATGGATGAAACTCTGGCACACGAGGATGAAAGCCGAAGTTAATATAAAAGGGCGTAGATTCTGAAGATGAATGGAAGAGATTATTATGAGCAAATTCTGCCAATGGTAGGTAGTCAACCCAGTCATCCTGTGAGGACGATATATATAGCCGGAGAAATGTTTCAAGGTCTTGGTTGACTCTCTCAGTTTGTCCATCTGTCTGAGGATGATATGCAGAAGAAAAGTTCAACTTGACATTTAAAGATGAACAAAGCGACCTCCAAAACTTGGCCACAAACTGTGTTCCCCGATCAGAAACAATTTCTCGAGGAAGGCCATGCAACTTGAAGATTTCAGAGATGAACAATCTGGCTAGTAAAGGGGCTGATGGTAACCCAGTTAATGGAATGAAATGTGCCATTTTCGAAAATCGATCCACTATCACCCAAATGGTATTTCGCCCTTTTGATGGAGGTAGATCGGTCACGAAATCCATTGAGATATGAGTCCATGGTTGTTTGGGTATGGATAGTGGATGTAACAAACCTGGTGGAGAACTTCTTGGACTCTTATGTTGGGCACATTTAGGACATGCTGCTATAAACTCTTGGACATCGGCTTTGAGACGTGGCCACCAATAAGACTGTTGAATAAACTTGAGAGTCTTTAGAACCCCAGGATGACCCATGAAGGAAGAGGAGTGAGCCCAGGTAAGCAGCCGTTTTCGAAGACTTGTGGCGACAAAGGTCTTGCCAGGCGGAGGAACTGGAGAGGTTCGAGTCATTAAAAAGGACCTAGGATTCACAATGGCTTGATTCGTGGTAGCATCATTTAATTCAGAAGAAGCAAAGGACCGGGAAAGGGCATCTGCCTTTTTGTTCTGAGACCCTGGACGATAGGTGAGTTTGAAATCAAATCGTGAGAAGAAAAGCGCCCATCGAGCTTGTCGTGGATTCAAACACTGAGCTGACTGTAGATACAGAAGATTCTTATGATCAGTATAAACTGTAATGCGATGTTGAGCTCCTTCTAGAAGGTATCTCCACTCCTCAAATGCCAACTTGATGGCAAGTAACTCTTGCTCACCGATTGCATAATTACGTTCTGCCGGGAGGAACTTACGGGAGAAATATCCGCAGGGATGGACCTTTTTATCTTCAAAGACTTGTGACAACACAGCTCCTACTGCTTCTGTAGATGCATCCACCTCTAGTAGAAAGGGACGATTCAGATCAGGCTGTCGAAGAATGGGGGCTGACACAAAGGCTTGCTTTAAATCAGAGAAGGCTTTGATTGCTTCTGAAGACCAGTTCGTAGGATTTGCTCCCTTACGAGTTAGGGCTGTGATGGGAGCAGCTAACGTAGAATAATTCTTAATGAATCTCCTATAGAAATTAGCAAAGCCGAGAAATCGCTGAATCCCCTTGAGAGTTGTAGGAGTGGACCAATCTCGGATAGCTTGTACCTTACCGGGATCCATACATAGCTCTGATCCAGAAATGATGTAACCAAGGAACGGTATGGAAGATACTTCAAAAGTGCACTTCTCTAACTTACAATAAAGTTGATTTTTCCTCAGACGTGTCAGTACCTCTTTAACTTGGTGACGGTGAGACTTTATATCCCTAGAGAATATTAGGATATCATCCAGGTACACTACTAGACACTTGTAGAGAAGATCACGAAAAAGTTCATTCACATAGCTTTGAAAAACTGCAGGTGCATTACAAAGACCGAAAGGCATTACAAGGTATTCGTAATGCCCATCCCGGGTATTAAAAGCAGTCTTCCACTCGTCCCCTTCTCGGATGCGGATTAAATTGTAGGCCCCTCGGAGATCCAGTTTTGTAAACACAGTAGCTCCTTTTACCCGGTCAAATAATTCTGGAATTAAGGGTAATGGATACTTGTTTTTCACAGTGATCTCATTGAGTCCACGGTAATCTATGCATGGTCGTAACCCACCGTTCTTCTTCTTAACGAAAAAGAATCCGGCTCCTGCAGGTGAAGAAGATGGTCTGATAAATCCTTTGGTTAGATTTTCTTGTATATAATCAGACATAGCTTGCGTCTCTGGGATGGATAGCGGATAAATTCGTCCCCTAGGAGGTGTTTTACCCGGAACCAGGACAATTGGGCAGTCCCATTCGCGATGAGGAGGTAGAGAGTCCGCTGCTTGTTTACTGAAAACATCCGCAAAGGATTGATACACCGGAGGTAGGTCGGGAAGGCTGATTGACCGGAGAGGTACAATTGAGGCTAAACAGTCCTTGGTACAAGATTTACCCCATGAAAGGACTTCCATGGTTTGCCAATTAAGTTGAGGGTTATGTTTCTGCAGCCAAGGTAAACCAAGTATCACATCTTGAGAGGCTTTGGGAATCACGTAGAAGGAGAGGTATTCGGAATGGAGCACACCAACTTTCATCTTGAGACATACGGTTCGATGAGTAATTATACCATCTGGAATTCGACTTCCATCCACTGCTGTAACGGCAACTGCTGCTTCCAGAGGCATGGTTTGAACTTTAGACCGCATGACAAAGGCTGAGGAGATGAAGTTCTCGGCTGCCCCAGAATCTAGGAGAGCTGAAACTTTCACTGTAGAACTTGGAACTTCTAATTGAATAGACAAGGTCGGCTCTTTCCCAGAACGTGATTCTAGAGTAACTCCTAGCTTAACCTCTCTTGAATAAGCTAGGAGCGAGAGTTTCCCGGTCGGAGTTTGCAGAATTTAACTAAGTGTTCAGAGGACCCACAGTACATGCAGAGGTTACCCTGTCGACGACGAAGTCGTTCCTCTTCTGTGAGGCGAGAGCGCCCAATCTGCATAGGTTCGTCTGTCGTTACCGGAGACTGTGATGAAGAATCTTGTCGAGGCCTAGGATGATAACGTGGACTGGATCGCTCTGCCCTGGATTTCTCTAAACATCGCTCCCTGTAGCGTAGGTCAAGTTTGTTACAGAGAGAGATCAATTCATCCAGTTTAGTTGGCACATCCCGGATAGTTAAATCGTCCTTGATTCTCTCAGAAAGTCCATTCCAAAACGCGGCGATCAGGGCCTCCTCATTCCAGTTTAACTCTGAAGACAACGTGCGAAACTGAACAATATATTGATTGACAGGACGTAAACCTTGACGTAGACGGAGAATCTCCAAAGATGCTGAGGTGGTCCTGCCGGGTTCGTCAAAGATTCTCCGGAAAGAAGATACAAACTCTTTGTAATTAGAGAGGATAGGATCACCTCTCTCCCATAATGGTGATGCCCACTCCAGAGCCTGACCGGAGAGGAGGGCAATAATATATGCGACCTTAGAACGAGCTGATGGGAAACTGGCGGACATCAGTTCGAACTGGATCTCGCATTGATTCAGGAATCCCCTGCAAAGTTTTGGAGTTCCGTCAAACTTACTCGGAGAGGGTAACTGCAAGCGGGACGTAGGCAGCATCACAGGAGAAGCTGTAGTGGTAACTGGGACAACCGGAGTTGGAATCTGGACTTGAGACGTTTTAATTGCTGTATGAAGAGTCTCTAAACGGTCTGCCATAGTTTGCATAAACTGCACTATTTGTGTCTGTATAGACTCCTGGTTTTCCAGACGGGAAAGGATATTTGACGTAGCACCGCCTCCTGCGAATTGGTCACTTGACGGATCCATGTGGCCAGTGCTTACTGTCAGGTCCGGGTGTTTTTGTGAATCCGTTAACCTGGAACCAACCACAGGTGTAGGTGCTGGGGTATGAAGAAAACAGGGAGGACGAAGGAAGTTCCGTTTCATATATTTATTAAAGTAACAATTCAGTAAGGAGTTAAATGACTAGTTGTTAATCATCATTATACTGAAGTATTGCAGGAATGACAGAAATAATATGCAAGAGAAAACTCAGAAATAAATAAAAGAAATGTTCATGGAAACATATGCAAAAACAAGCTGAAGAATAAATGTTGAATTGTCCAAATATAAACAGGCTTTGATGCTGAACTGCAGATTGTGTTTAACTGGTTAATGCAGACATGGAGAATTAACTGTAAGAATTTGCAATGGAGTTTTAAGAGTTAACTGAGAGACTGTGAAGAATTATCCTTGTAATGACAACATAGAAAAAGTACTGAATTGGGTTACTTGCGGGTTCCGGAGATCACTGTGAAACTGTAGTAGATGGTGAGGTGATGAATGGGTTAAATGCAGAGTTGAACAAACGAACAGCTGAGGGAATTGGAATCCTCCAGACTTTGTATGATAGGCAGACAGACAAGGTAACCTCATGCAGGACACTGGGAATCCAAGTATTTCCAATAGGGGTGCAATTGACTGATAGCACAATGGAGAGCCGGTAGATCTTTGGCAGTGAAGGCTGCAAAACGGACCTCTGGGAACGGAGGCGATATCTGGACCACGGGAATCACACAGGAATGCACGGAGAGAGTTCAGAGCTAGAGCACAGCTTTGATACAACAAAGCACTGGCCCAGAGTGACATAATCCCAGCCTACTTAAAGGCAGCACAAGCACGGGATTGGCTTACACCTGCCCACAGGTGTTTTCACAAGTGCTCAGTATTAGCTATTTGGTCTCCAACATGGCCACCTCCTATACAGCAGACACACCGCAGTGCCTTAGGCCATTTGGTCCCCGCACTCACAGTTCCCAGACTCTGCATTACCTGTGCCATTGATCACGCCGTGTCCCCACACGGGCGCACAGCACCGCGAGCAACCGCACTGGCAACGGATGAACCCCAGAACCCGCAAAGGTGAGAGACCGGTTCGTGACAAAGCGATTGTTACGCAACGAGCGTACCCTTACGGTACTTCATACGTAAATAGCGTACAGTGTTCTTAGACCTCATAAAGGGTTTTATATACGATAAATATTCTGCTTTATCAATATATATATATATATAGCTATTACTCACGGATCGGCACTCACCTAATTAATAATAATATGCTCCGGTGCCCTCTGGAAATCCATTACTAAAAACAACTCTGTCCCATACAGCGGCACTCGGAGACTGGTTCAAAAATGCAGAAAAGTGCTTTTAATGAATCATAATAACGGTTTGCGGTCCAACGTTTCGGGGCATAGACCACCCCTTTGTCAAGGTGAGCAAACGAGAAGTCCACTTCTCGTTTGCTCACCTTGACAAAGGGGTGGTCTATGCCCCGAAACGTTGGACCGCAAACCGTTATTATGATTCATTAAAAGCACTTTTCTGCATTTTTGAACCAGTTTCCGAGTGCCGCTGTATGGGACAGAGTTGTTTTTATATATATATATATATATATATATATATATATATACACACACACAACACACACACACATACACACACACACACACACACACACACACACACACACAACACGTACCTATCTTCCATTGTTATTCCTCATTTATTTATCCGAACGTCCCAACCAGACCACCAAATTGCTAGATCAGAACCCCAAAACCTACGCCGCACCCCGTTTGAAATGGCTAGTCTTGTGAAAAACAGATTCTGGCCAGCAGATGAACATGCCAATGAATCTGGACAACCCAATCATTTTAGCCTTGCACACGTGGCAGTGTTGTCCTAATTCGGCATAGAACAACCAAACTGGCAGATGACATAAACGTGGTCTGTTACAAAAAAAAAACTCTTGAGGTTCCCTGACGCGACTGTTCTCCATGGCTTCATAATTCTCTTCTTAAATGGACATGACCATCAAGAATGTGATTAATGAATAGTTGTACAAAAAAAAAAAAAAAGTGTAGAATTAAAAAAATCTGCATACTTGGGGTTTGTCATTTTTTTTACATTTACAGTGTGTGCTAAAACAAAAAAAGGCAAAAACATATGGAATAGATTTGGGGCAATAGATCTGGAATGCCAGGATAGATAACTCATGGGAATAGGCAAGTAAGGGGTCTATTTATTAAGCCTTCGATGGAGACAAAGTGATTGGAGATAAAGTACCAGCCAATCATTTTTCAAGCCCAGGCTGTGACATGGCAGTTAGGAGCTGATTGGCTGGGACTTTATCCAAGGCTTAGTAAATAGACCCCTAAATCGGAAGATACACATTGGGAATTAACTCTAGACTGAGCATGTAAATGTGTATAGTCAAAGAACAGATTTTCCTAATCAGATCTAGATGGGATTTGACCAGGCACATCTGAAGACCTGGAATGTATTATTGACATAGGAAGGAATCCGCTATGCCACCAAACCTCAACAGGTGGCAGCACAGCAATGCACCCACCGAAAATACAAGTGTCTCTGGGCTGCGGAGCCTCTCAGAACAGCAATACCTGACTGCAGCCCACATAGAACTAGTATATTTAAGCTATATACACTGGTCGCCAAGTGTAAATAGGCAAATCGAAGACCCCAATATCAGCACTACGCACTAAGCGATTTTTTTCTTTTAGTAACCAATTCTCTGCCACAACACAACTGAACTGGCACACGTCTGCCCACAAGGAGGCGTACTCTGCTCAAATTGGACCACACCTTCCCCTTCCCTGACCAATCATTCTGATGCAAGTGGGCTGCATTATAGATAGAATTGCGCAAGTCTGCACGTGCATGTACTCACCTTCTGAACATGTGCGGAACAAAGTCAGCCAAGTTAGGGGTAGAATTAGTACAGCATCGAAAAAGTGTCCATACTGTCCCTCAATCATTTCTCCAGCTCAATATCCTGTGGTCTCTAGCTTATTGTGTGAGCCCCTACTGCTAGAGGTTTAACTCCAGGTGGAAACCTAAGTACCGGTGTGTAAGGGAATAGCAGGGGGCTGTTATTGGCAGAAGACCCTCTAACTGGCTCTATAGATAGAAACATAGAATCTGACGGCAGATAAGAACCACTTGGCCCATCTAGTCTGCCCCCTTTTTTTTTAACCATATTTTTATCTTAAACCTTGGGGCAGATGTATTAAGCCTGGAGAAGTGATAAAGCAGTAATACATTAAGGTGATAACGCACCAGCCAATCAGCTCCAATATGTACATTGACAGTTAGGAGCTGATTGGATGGTGTGTTATCACCTCTGCCCCCTTATTTGATCCTTATTTCTTTGTAAGGATATCGTTATGTCTATCCCAAGGTCTCCCACAAATAGTGCTGGAGTTCATTACCAGCAACCAATCAGGTTCCGGCAATCATTTTCTCGATCGTACTAGATAAATGATAGCGCAAATGTGTTTGGTTGCTATGAGCAACACCTTCTTTTGTCATTTTAGAATCCTTAGTAAATCTACCACTTAACAAAAATAAGAAAAACATTTTTGCTGGCAAAACCAACACAGTACAAACACGCAATACAGTATGTGTACTGGTCATGAAGGTTCAAAGTACCCCCAGCCATGAAGGGGTTAAGGACACAGGTCCACGCAACGCATCACGTTTTCATTACATGCTTTATTGAACAGGTAAGGAAAGGGGAACAGTAAATGTCATTTCTGATTCTGCAGAAAGAAAGAAAACATTATAGAAATGTGACACGCAGCATGACAACTCCCAGACCTAGGAAAGCACTTGGTTTCATGAGACTATGGGGGAGATGTACTAAGCAGTCAGGGCTGTCTTAACAGCAGTGTAGGCCCCTGGGCACAGCAATGCACTGGGTCCCTAACCATCCTCCAGCAGTAGGGGTGGGGGGTGCTATCAGCAGCAGCTTTGATGTCCCGCGGGCGGTAGGGGGTGTTCTGTCTTCCGCTCAGCATGTAGGACCTGGAGCAGTCATTTCTGCTAATTACTACTTTACTGCACAGATGGGGCTAAACTGTAGAAGGTGGCATTGTGCTGAATAAAAGGGCCCTGATACATAACTTTCAGGGTGGTAGGTGGTGTTTAATATGTAGGGGAGGGGTAGATAGTGGAGTGGGCTTAATAATACTGTATTTATTTTCCGGTGGGAGGGCAGCTTGCTTGACTGCAGGTATCTCAAGTTCCTGAAAATATATTTCTTAGCTTTGAATTGGATAAAAAAAAACTAGAGAGTCCCACCTTTCAGGAGATACTGGGGACTTGGGGATCAGAGTTCAGGAGCCAGAGCAATCCACCAACTAAAATATAAAACTGCATATTAGGCGTGTGGAGCTGGAGCAGGGACCGGCTGCTTGAAGGCTGATATCTCTGGTTCTGGACATAGTAGAGACAAGATGCCAGGGGAGAGTCCCAGCTTCTGGATTATACCCTAAGAAAAACTCCGTCAGACAGAACCCGAGATATCTGGCTGGGAAGAGCAATTAACAGGCTTGGATGGGGACCCCTGCTTTCACGTCAGATATCTCCAGTTCCCCAGGGCCGATTTTCAAAAATCTGGTACCCCTGGAAAGAGGGGAACCTCAGCTATCAGCCTAGGGCCCTTATACTCCCGGGGCCCTTGGGCAAGAGCCCATTGAGCCCATACGAAAAGACGGCCCTGTAAGCAGTGATAAAAGTGGAGAAGTGAGCCAGTGGAGAAGATGCCCATGGCAACCAATCAGCATTGACGTAACATTTATAATTTGCATACTATAAAAGTATACAGAGCAGCTGATTGGTCGCCAAGGCCAACTTCTCCACTGGCTCACTTCTCCACTTTTATCACTGCCTACTACATGTCCCCCTATGGGTGTTACTTGGACAAACTCACCAACTTTACATTTCTCTCCTCTGGGAGAGTGCCAGAGTTGGTTGGCACGGGAGGGCGGGGCAGGCACTTTACCATTAGGCTCAGGGAATGGCGTCTTTACAAAGTGGGCGCAATGCAGGAGGGAAACCTACTTCTCTGGGAGTCCAGGGGAATCACTGAAGTTCCGGGTTTTGATTTTAGTAGGGACACGGCACCGATGTCCTCTTACCCTCATGGCTTCATTAAGACATAAACGAGGCTGAAATGACCAGTGTCTTAAGTGAAATATAAATGTTGTAATTAAGGTTGTAATGAATTAAGGGGATAGTCAAAAAAGTAATAGCACACAGGACACTTAAATGACATTTTTACTTTTAGCCGGCATGGCAAATCTGGAAACGCTCACAAAAGGCATTTGGCCAGAAGAGATTTCTTCCACGGGAATGTACCCGAGTATACGCACAGAGGTCGAGTTGTGCGATTCTGCCGCCACATATTTTATAGCTACTCAGTGACCATTAGAATCTCAAGTAGAAAGTGGAAATCTACTTCTAATAATGAATCCTGTTCCAGCAATCTACGGGCAAATCATCACATTTCTGTCATGATAATTCTATTCTCTTACCCTTTTCTAAGAAAACGGGCAACACGGTGGCATAGTGGTTAGGATTACTGCCTCACATCACTCAGGTCAAACGTTCAACTGCCCATCATGGCCACTCTGGGCCTGATTCATTTTTGTAAGCAACTGGAGAAAACCATCTACACTGCAGGTGGGGCAGATGTAACATGTGCAGAGAGAGTTAGATTTGGGTGGGTTATATTGTTTCTGTGCAGGGTAAATACTGGCTGCTTTATTTTTACACTGCAATTTATATTTAAATTTAAACACACCCCACCCAAATCTAACTCTCTCTGCACATGTTACATCTGTCTCCCAGTCCCGCAGTGTAATATGGTTTGCTTGATAATTTGCTTTGCTTACAATCAGGGCTTCTGTGTGGTGTTTGCATGTCCTCCCCACTGTTTGCGTGGGTTTTCTCCGGGCGCTCTGGTTTTGTTCCAACCTCCAAAACAAAACTGATACGGTAATAGGATCATAAAATAAAATGAACCCTTGTGTGCATGCTTGTTGGTTAGGGAATTTAGACTGTACGCTCCTATAGCGCAGTGACTGATATGAGTGACATATTATTCAGTGTACAGCGCTGCGTAGACTGTCAGCACCATATAAGTAAATCATAACAATAAATAAAAAATACATATTATTACAATATTTGCATACTGTTATCTTGGTTTTAAACAAACAGAACAGCCATTTACAAAGTGTGCCCCAGAAACACTACACAGCGCTGTGTAAATATACTTTATAACTCTGCGAATGTTATGGATAGTTTAAGCTTCCAGGGCAACTGGAAAAAAAATATAATTTCAATGATATTCAGTAATAGCCTTAAATCAGCTTGTGTGCTGCGCGAAATTTCCATATATCATGTAAATAACATTTGCATAAATTCTTCATTACAGCCGTTTAATCTCATTATTATAGGTAATCAGATTTCAGCCTTTCATTTTATTCTGATTAAGTACAGAATATACTTCTACATTTTTACAAATAAACACCCGATTCTGAAATATATCTGAATACATCAAACTAAGGCAGAATTGGAGTATTTATGCGTTACTTTCGTCTCCTGGAGGAAAGCCATTTAACCCAGACTCCTCGTTCTTGTAGGACTAGTGAGGATTCTCTTCCCTATATGTCTGCGCCATCATTAAATTATCCAACGGCCGGGAAACAATATTCCTACCGACTTACAGGAAAGTCTTCCTTGTTCTGCATTTACATCGTTCTATTATCTATGGAAGGACTGAAATTTGCGTATTTAGAAAGTGTGTGTGTGTGTGTGGGCGGGGCTTTTGTTGCAAACCAATGCGCCAAAATCATGAAGAAGCTACGCTAATCATGGCTCCATCTGTGCCTTGGCGCCCCCGGAAAGGCGGACTGTCGGGAGCGAACAGGGCGTGTGTGCCCCATTCAAAGTGAATAGGAGCATCTCTGTGCACTCTGCAGCGTGCCGAGGCCGCCGCCTGCGATGCAGCCAGCTCAATAAGCGTAGCTCCAGCTATATATATTTTGAGTGAGTGTCCTAGATATTGTTATACATCACCCCACAGTAACAGTAAAGGGAGGACTCGCAGGACTTGTGTACAGGTGACAACCAGAGGAAACTGTGACCTACTGTAATATATCTCACAAGGAAGCAGTCGCAGGACTTGTGTACAGGTGACAACCAGAGGAAACTGTGACCTACTGTAATATATCTCACAAGGAAGCAGTCGCAGGACTTGTGTACAGGTGACATCCAGAGGAAACTGTGACCTACTGTAATATATCTCACAAGGAAGCAGTCGCAGGACTTGTGTACAGGTGACATCCAGAGGAAACTGTGACCTACTGTAATATATCTCACAAGGAAGCAGTCGCAGGACTTGTGTACAGGTGACAACCAGAGGAAACTGTGACCTACTGTAATATATCTCACAGGGAAGCAGTCGCAGGACTTGTGTACAGGTGACACCCAGAGGAAACTGTGACCTACTGTAATATATCTCACAAGGAAGCAGTCGCAGGACTTGTGTACAGGTGACAACCAGAGGAAACTGTGACCTACTGTAATATATCTCACAGGGGAGCAGTCACAGGACTTGTGTACAGGTGACATCCAGAGGAAACTGTGACCTACTGTAATATATCTCACAGGGAAGCAGTCGCAGGACTTGTGTACAGGTGACAACCAGAGGAAACTGTGACCTACTGTAATATATCTCACAGGGGAGCAGTCGCAGGACTTGTGTACAGGTGACAACCAGAGGAAACTGTGACCTACTGTAATATATCTCACAGGGAAGCAGTCGCAGGACGTGTGTACAGGTGACAACCAGAGGAAACTGTGACCTACTGTAATATATCTCACAGGGGAGCAGTCACAGGACTTGTGTACAGGTGACAACCGGAGGAAACTGTGACCTACTGTAATATATCTCACAGGGAAGTAGTCGCAGGACGTGTGTACAGGTGACAACCAGAGGAAACTGTGACCTACTGTAATATATCTCACAGGGAAGCAGTCGCAGGACTTGTGTACAGGTGACAACCAGAGGAAACTGTGACCTACTGTAATATATCTCACAAGGAAGCAGTCGCAGGACTTGTGTACAGGTGACAACCAGAGGAAACTGTGACCTACTGTAATATATCTCACAGGGAAGCAGTCGCAGGACGTGTGTACAGGTGACAACCAGAGGAAACTGTGACCTACTGTAATATATCTCACAGGGGAGCAGTCACAGGACTTGTGTACAGGTGACAACCAGAGGAAACTGTGACCTACTGTAATATATCTCACAGGGAGCAGTCACAGGACTTGTGTACAGGTGACATCCAGAGGAAACTGTGACCTACTGTAATATATCTCACAAGGAAGCAGTCGCAGGACTTGTGTACAGGTGACAACCAGAGGAAACTGTGACCTACTGTAATATATCTCACAGGGAAGCAGTCGCAGGACGTGTGTACAGGTGACAACCAGAGGAAACTGTGACCTACTGTAATATATCTCACAGGGGAGCAGTCACAGGACTTGTGTACAGGTGACAACCAGAGGAAACTGTGACCTACTGTAATATATCTCACAGGGAAGCAGTCGCAGGACTTGTGTACAGGTGACACAACCAGAGGAAACTGTGACCTACTGTAATATATCTCACAGGGAAGCAGTCGCAGGACTTGTGTACAGGTGACAACCAGAGGAAACTGTGACCTACTGTAATATATCTCACAGGGAAGCAGTCGCAGGACTTGTGTACAAGTGACAACCAGAGGAAACTGTGACCTACTGTAATATATCTCACAAGGGAGCAGTCGCAGGACTTGTGTACAGGTGACAACCAGAGGAAACTGTGACCTACTGTAATATATCTCACAGGAAGCAGTCGCAGGACTTGTGTACAGGTGACATCCAGAGGAAACTGTGACCTACTGTAATATATCTCACAAGGAAGCAGTCACAGGACTTGTGTACAGGTGACATCCAGAGGAAACTGTGACCTACTGTAATATATCTCACAGGGAAGCAGTCGCAGGACGTGTGTACAGGTGACAACCAGAGGAAACTGTGACCTACTGTAATATATCTCACAGGGAAGCAGTCGCAGGACTTGTGTACAGGTGACAACCAGAGGAAACTGTGACCTACTGTAATATATCTCACAAGGAAGCAGTCGCAGGACTTGTGTACAGGTGACAACCAGAGGAAACTGTGACCTACTGTAATATATCTCACAGGGGAGCAGTCGCAGGACTTGTGTACAGGTGACATCCAGAGGAAACTGTGACCTACTGTAATATATCTCACAGGGAGCAGTCGCAGGACTTGTGTACAGGTGACAACCAGAGGAAACTGTGACCTACTGTAATATATCTCACAGGGAAGCAGTCGCAGGACTTGTGTACAGGTGACAACCAGAGGAAACTGTGACCTACTGTAATATATCTCACAGGAAGCAGTCGCAGGACTTGTGTACAGGTGACAACCAGAGGAAACTGTGACCTACTGTAATATATCTCACAGGGAGCAGTCACAGGACTTGTGTACAGGTGACATCCAGAGGAAACTGTGACCTACTGTAATATATCTCACAGGAAGCAGTCGCAGGACTTGTGTACAGGTGACATCCAGAGGAAACTGTGACCTACTGTAATATATCTCACAGGGAAGCAGTCGCAGGACTTGTGTACAGGTGACAACCAGAGGAAACTGTGACCTACTGTAATATATCTCACAAGGAAGCAGTCGCAGGACTTGTGTACAGGTGACAACCAGAGGAAACTGTGACCTACTGTAATATATCTCACAGGAAGCAGTCGCAGGACTTGTGTACAGGTGACATCCAGAGGAAACTGTGACCTACTGTAATATATCTCACAAGGAAGCAGTCGCAGGACTTGTGTACAGGTGACACCAGAGGAAACTGTGACCTACTGTAATATATCTCACAAGGAAGCAGTCGCAGGACTTGTGTACAGGTGACAACCAGAGGAAACTGTGACCTACTGTAATATATCTCACAGGGAAGCAGTCGCAGGACTTGTGTACAGGTGACATCCAGAGGAAACTGTGACCTACTGTAATATATCTCACAGGGGAGCAGTCGCAGGACTTGTGTACAGGTGACAACCAGAGGAAACTGTGACCTACTGTAATATATCTCACAGGGAAGCAGTCGCAGGACTTGTGTACAGGTGACAACCAGAGGAAACTGTGACCTACTGTAATATATCTCACAGGGAAGCAGTCGCAGGACTTGTGTACAGGTGACATCCAGAGGAAACTGTGACCTACTGTAATATATCTCACAGGGAAGCAGTCGCAGGACTTGTGTACAGGTGACAACCAGAGGAAACTGTGACCTACTGTAATATATCTCACAGGGAAGCAGTCGCAGGACTTGTGTACAGGTGACATCCAGAGGAAACTGTGACCTACTGTAATATATCTCACAGGGGAGCAGTCACAGGACTTGTGTACAGGTGACATCCAGAGGAAACTGTGACCTACTGTAATATATCTCACAGGGAAGCAGTCGCAGGACTTGTGTACAGGTGACAACCAGAGGAAACTGTGACCTACTGTAATATATCTCACAGGGAAGCAGTCGCAGGATGTGTGTACAGGTGACAACCAGAGGAAACTGTGACCTACTGTAATATATCTCACAGGGAAGCAGTCGCAGGATGTGTGTACAGGTGACAACCAGAGGAAACTGTGACCTACTGTAATATATCTCGCAAGGAAGCAGTCGCAGGACTTGTGTACAGGTGACAACTAGAGATGAGCGGGTTCGGTTTCTCTGAATCCGAACCCGCCAGAACTTCATGTTTTTTTTCACGGGTCCGAGCGACTCGGATCTTCCCGCCTTGCTCGGTTAACCCGAGCGCGCCCGAACGTCATCATGACGCTGTCGGATTCTCGCGAGGCTCGGATTCTATCGCGAGACTCGGATTCTATATAAGGAGCCGCGCGTCGCCGCCATTTTCACACGTGCATTGAGATTGATAGGGAGAGGACGTGGCTGGCGTCCTCTCCGTTTAGAATAGATTAGAGAGACACTTGATTTACTAATTTTGGGGAGCATTAGGAGTACTCAGTACAGTGCAGAGTTTTGCTGATAGTGACCAGTGACCACCAGTTTTATTTATAATCCGTTCTCTGCCTGAAAAAAGCGATACACAGCACACAGTGACTCAGTCACATACCATATCTGTGTGCACTGCTCAGGCTCAGGCCAGTGTGCTGCATCATCTATTATCTATATATAATATTATATATATCTGTCTGACTGCTCAGCTCACACAGCTTATAATTGTGGGGGAGACTGGGGAGCACTACTGCAGTGCCAGTTATAGGTTATAGCAGGAGCCAGGAGTACATAATATATTATATAGTGAGTGACCACCAGACACACAGTGCAGTTTATTTAATATATCCGTTCTCTGCCTGAAAAAAGCGATACACACAGTGACTCAGTCAGTCACATACCATATCTGTGTGCACTGCTCAGGCTCAGGCCAGTGTGCTGCATCATCTATTATCTATATATAATATTATATATATCTGTCTGACTGCTCAGCTCACACAGCTTATAATTGTGGGGGAGACTGGGGAGCACTACTGCAGTGCCAGTTATAGGTTATAGCAGGAGCCAGGAGTACATAATATATTATATAGTGAGTGACCACCAGACACACAGTGCAGTTTATTTAATATATCCGTTCTCTGCCTGAAAAAAGCGATACACACAGTGACTCAGTCAGTCACATACCATATCTGTGTGCACTGCTCAGGCTCAGGCCAGTGTGCTGCATCATCTATATATATTATATATCTGTCTGACTGCTCAGCTCACACAGCTTATAATTGTGGGGGAGACTGGGGAGCACTACTGCAGTGCCAGTTATAGGTTATAGCAGGAGCCAGGAGTACATAATATATTATATAGTGAGTGACCACCAGACACACAGTGCAGTTTATTTAATATATCCGTTCTCTGCCTGAAAAAAGCGATACACACAGTGACTCAGTCAGTCACATACCATATCTGTGTGCACTGCTCAGGCTCAGGCCAGTGTGCTGCATCATCTATATATATTATATATCTGTCTGACTGCTCAGCTCACACAGCTTATAATTGTGGGGGAGACTGGGGGGCACTACTGCAGTGCCAGTTATAGGTTATAGCAGGAGCCAGGAGTACATATTATATTAAAATTAAACAGTGCACACTTTTGCTGCAGGAGTGCCACTGCCAGTGTGACTGACCAGTGACCTGACCACACTGACCACCAGTATAGTTAGTAGTATACTATATTGTGATTGCCTGAAAAAGTTAAACACTCGTCGTGTGACTTCACTTGTGTGGTGTTTTTTTTTTTATTCTATAAAAAACTCATTCTGCTGACAGACAGTGTCCAGCAGGTCCGTCATTATATAATATATATACCTGTCCGGCTGCAGTAGTGATATATATATATATTTTTATATCATTATTTATCATCCAGTCGCAGCAGACACAGTACGGTAGTTCACGGCTGTAGCTACCTCTGTGTCGGCACTCGGCAGTCCATCCATAATTGTATACCACCTACCCGTGGTTTTTTTTTCTTTCTTCTTTATACATACATACTACTACATCTCTTTATCAACCAGTCTATATTAGCAGCAGACACAGTACAGTACGGTAGTTCACGGCTGTGGCTACCTCTGTGTCGGCACTCGGCAGTCCGTCCATAATTGTATACCACCTAACCGTGGTTTTTTTTTCTTTCTTCTTTATACATACATACTACGACATCTCTTTATCAACCAGTCTATATTAGCAGCAGACACAGTACAGTACGGTAGTTCACGGCTGTGGCTACCTCTGTGTCGGCACTCGGCAGTCCGTCCATAATTGTATACCACCTAACCGTGGTTTTTTTTTCTTTCTTCTTCATACATACATACTACGACATCTCTTTATCAACCAGTCTATATTAGCAGCAGACACAGTACAGTACGGTAGTTCACGGCTGTGGCTACCTCTGTGTCGGCACTCGGCAGTCCGTCCATAATTGTATACCACCTAACCGTGGTTTTTTTTTCTTTCTTCTTTATACATACATACTACGACATCTCTTTATCAACCAGTCTATATTAGCAGCAGACACAGTACAGTACGGTAGTTCACGGCTGTGGCTACCTCTGTGTCGGCACTCGGCAGTCCGTCCATAATTGTATACCACCTAACCGTGTTTTTTTTTTCTTTCTTCTTCATACATACATACTACGACATCTCTTTATCAACCAGTCTATATTAGCAGCAGACACAGTACAGTACGGTAGTTCACGGCTGTGGCTACCTCTGTGTCGGCACTCGGCAGTCCGTCCATAATTGTATACCACCTACCCGTGGTTTTTTTTTCTTTCTTCTTTATACATAGATACTACTACATCTCTTTATCAACCAGTCTATATTAGCAGCAGACACAGTACAGTACGGTAGTTCACGGCTGTGGCTACCTCTGTGTCGGCAGTCCGTCCATAATTGTATACCACCTACCCGTGGTTTTTTTTTCTTTCTTCTTCATACATACATACTACGACATCTCTTTATCAACCAGTCTATATTAGCAGCAGACACAGTACAGTACGGTAGTTCACGGCTGTGGCTACCTCTGTGTCGGCACTCGGCAGTCCGTCCATAATTGTATACCACCTAACCGTGGTTTTTTTTTCTTTCTTCTTCATACATACATACTAAGACATCTCTTTATCAACCAGTCTATATTAGCAGCAGACACAGTACGGTAGTTCACGGCTGTAGCTACCTCTGTGTCGGCACTCGGCAGTCCGTCCATAATTGTATACTAGTATCCATCCATCTCCATTGTTTACCTGAGGTGCCTTTTAGTTGTGCCGATTAAAATATGGAGAACAAAAATGTTGAGGTTCCAAAATTAGGGAAAGATCAAGATCCACTTCCACCTCGTGCTGAAGCTGCTGCCACTAGTCATGGCCGAGACGATGAAATGCCAGCAACGTCGTCTGCCAAGGCCGATGCCCAATGTCATAGTACAGAGCATGTCAAATCCAAAACACCAAATATCAGTAAAAAAAGGACTCCAAAACCTAAAATAAAATTGTCGGAGGAGAAGCGTAAACTTGCCAATATGCCATTTACCACACGGAGTGGCAAGGAACGGCTGAGGCCCTGGCCTATGTTCATGGCTAGTGGTTCAGCTTCACATGAGGATGGAGGCACTCAGCCTCTCGCTAGAAAAATGAAAAGACTCAAGCTGGCAAAAGCAGTAGCACCGCAAAGAACTGTGCGTTCTTCGAAATCCCAAATCCACAAGGAGAGTCCAATTGTGTCGGTTGCGATGCCTGACCTTCCCAACACTGGACGTGAAGAGCATGCGCCTTCCACCATTTGCACGCCCCCTGCAAGTGCTGGAAGGAGCACCCGCAGTCCAGTTCCTGATAGTCAGATTGAAGATGTCAGTGTTGAAGTACACCAGGATGAGGAGGATATGGGTGTTGCTGGCGCTGGGGAGGAAATTGACCAGGAGGATTCTGATGGTGAGGTGGTTTGTTTAAGTCAGGCACCCGGGGAGACACCTGTTGTCCGTGGGAGGAATATGGCCGTTGACATGCCTGGTGAAAATACCAAAAAAATCAGCTCTTCGGTGTGGAACTATTTCAACAGAAATGCGGACAACAGGTGTCAAGCCGTGTGTTCCCTTTGTCAAGCTGTAATAAGTAGGGGTAAGGACGTTAACCACCTCGGAACATCCTCCCTTATACGTCACCTGCAGCGCATTCATAATAAGTCAGTGACAAGTTCAAAAACTTTGGGTGACAGCGGAAGCAGTCCACTGACCAGTAAATCCCTTCCTCTTGTAACCAAGCTCACGCAAACCACCCCACCAACTCCCTCAGTGTCAATTTCCTCCTTCCCCAGGAATGCCAATAGTCCTGCAGGCAATGTCACTGGCAATTCTGACGAGTCCTCTCCTGCCTGGGATTCCTCCGATGCATCCTTGCGTGTAACGCCTACTGCTGCTGGCGCTGCTGTTGTTGCTGCTGGGAGTCGATGGTCATCCCAGAGGGGAAGTCGTAAGCCCACTTGTACTACTTCCAGTAAGCAATTGACTGTTCAACAGTCCTTTGCGAGGAAGATGAAATATCACAGCAGTCATCCTGCTGCAAAGCGGATAACTGAGGCCTTGACAACTATGTTGGTGTTAGACGTGCGTCCGGTATCCGCCGTTAGTTCACAGGGAACTAGACAATTTATTGAGGCAGTGTGCCCCCGTTACCAAATACCATCTAGGTTCCACTTCTCTAGGCAGGCGATACCGAGAATGTACACGGACGTCAGAAAAAGACTCACCAGTGTCCTAAAAAATGCAGTTGTACCCAATGTCCACTTAACCACGGACATGTGGACAAGTGGAGCAGGGCAGGGTCAGGACTATATGACTGTGACAGCCCACTGGGTAGATGTATGGACTCCCGCCGCAAGAACAGCAGCGGCGGCACCAGTAGCAGCATCTCGCAAACGTCAACTCTTTCCTAGGCAGGCTACGCTTTGTATCACCGGTTTCCAGAATACACACACAGCTGAAAACCTCTTACGGCAACTGAGGAAGATCATCGCGGAATGGCTTACCCCAATTGGACTCTCCTGTGGATTTGTGGCATCGGACAACGCCAGCAATATTGTGTGTGCATTAAATATGGGCAAATTCCAGCACGTCCCATGTTTTGCACATACCTTGAATTTGGTGGTGCAGAATTATTTAAAAAACGACAGGGGCGTGCAAGAGATGCTGTCGGTGGCCAGAAAAATTGCGGGACACTTTCGGCGTACAGGCACCACGTACAGAAGACTGGAGCACCACCAAAAACTACTGAACCTGCCCTGCCATCATCTGAAGCAAGAAGTGGTAACGAGGTGGAATTCAACCCTCTATATGCTTCAGAGGTTGGAGGAGCAGCAAAAGGCCATTCAAGCCTATACAATTGAGCACGATATAGGAGGTGGAATGCACCTGTCTCAAGCGCAGTGGAGAATGATTTCAACGTTGTGCAAGGTTCTGATGCCCTTTGAACTTGCCACACGTGAAGTCAGTTCAGACACTGCCAGCCTGAGTCAGGTCATTCCCCTCATCAGGCTTTTGCAGAAGAAGCTGGAGACATTGAAGGAGGAGCTAACACGGAGCGATTCCGCTAGGCATGTGGGACTTGTGGATGGAGCTCTTCATTCGCTTAACAAGGATTCACGGGTGGTCAATCTGTTGAAATCAGAGCACTACATTTTGGCCACCGTGCTCGATCCTAGATTTAAAGCCTACCTTGGATCTCTCTTTCCGGCAGACACAAGTCTGCTGGGGTTGAAAGACCTGCTGGTGAGAAAATTGTCAAGTCAAGCGGAACGCGACCTGTCAACATCTCCTCCTTCACATTCTCCCGCAACTGGGGGTGCGAGGAAAAGGCTCAGAATTCCGAGCCCACCCGCTGGCGGTGATGCAGGGCAGTCTGGAGCGACTGCTGATGCTGACATCTGGTCCGGACTGAAGGACCTGACAACGATTACGGACATGTTGTCTACTGTCACTGCATATGATTCTCTCACCATTGAAAGAATGGTGGAGGATTATATGAGTGACCGCATCCAAGTAGGCACGTCACACAGTCCATACTTATACTGGCAGGAAAAAGAGGCAATTTGGAGGCCATTGCACAAACTGGCTTTATTCTACCTAAGTTGCCCTCCCACAAGTGTGTACTCCGAAAGAGTGTTTAGTGCCGCCGCTCACCTTGTCAGCAATCGGCGTACGAGGTTACATCCAGAAAATGTGGAGAAGATGATGTTCATTAAAATGAATTATAATCAATTCCTCCGCGGAGACATTGACCAGCAGCAATTGCCTCCACAAAGTACACAGGGAGCTGAGATGGTGGATTCCAGTGGGGACGAATTGATAATCTGTGAGGAGGGGGATGTACACGGTGATATATCGGAGGGTGATGATGAGGTGGACATCTTGCCTCTGTAGAGCCAGTTTGTGCAAGGAGAGATTAATTGCTTCTTTTTTGGGGGGGGTCCAAACCAACCCGTCATATCAGTCACAGTCGTGTGGCAGACCCTGTCACTGAAATGATGGGTTGGTTAAAGTGTGCATGTCCTGTTTTGTTTATACAACATAAGCGTGGGTGGGAGGGCCCAAGGACAATTCCATCTTGCACCTCTTTTTTCTTTTATTTTTCTTTGCGTCATGTGCTGTTTGGGGAGGGTTTTTTGGAAGGGACATCCTGCGTGACACTGCAGTGCCACTCCTAAATGGGCCCGGTGTTTGTGTCGGCCACTAGGGTCGCTAATCTTACTCACACAGTCAGCTACCTCATTGCGCCTCTTTTTTTCTTTGCGTCATGTGCTGATTGGGGAGGGTTTTTTGGAAGGGACATCCTGCATGACACTGCAGTGCCACTCCTAAATGGGCCCGGTGTTTGTGTCGGCCACTAGGGTCGCTAATCTTACTCACACAGTCAGCTACCTCATTGCGCCTCTTTTTTTCTTTGCGTCATGTGCTGATTGGGGAGGGTTTTTTGGAAGGGACATCCTGCGTGACACTGCAGTGCCACTCCTAAATGGGCCCGGTGTTTGTGTCGGCCACTAGGGTCGCTAATCTTACTCACACAGTCAGCTACCTCATTGCGCCTCTTTTTTTCTTTGCGTCATGTGCTGATTGGGGAGGGTTTTTTGGAAGGGACATCCTGCGTGACACTGCAGTGCCACTCCAAAATGGGCCCGGTGTTTGTGTCGGCCACTAGGGTCACTAATCTTACTCACACAGTCAGCTACCTCATTGCGCCTCTTTTTTTCTTTGCGTCATGTGCTGATTGGGGAGGGTTTTTTGGAAGGGACATCCTGCGTGACACTGCAGTGCCACTCCTAAATGGGCCCGGTGTTTGTGTCGGCCACTAGGGTCGCTAATCTTACTCACACAGTCAGCTACCTCATTGCGCCTCTTTTTTTCTTTGCGTCATGTGCTGATTGGGGAGGGTTTTTTGGAAGGGACATCCTGCGTGACACTGCAGTGCCACTCCTAAATGGGCCCGGTGTTTGTGTCGGCCACTAGGGTCGCTAATCTTACTCACACAGTCAGCTACCTCATTGCGCCTCTTTTTTTCTTTGCGTCATGTGCTGATTGGGGAGGGTTTTTTGGAAGGGACATCCTGCGTGACACTGCAGTGCCACTCCTAAATGGGCCCGGTGTTTGTGTCGGCCACTAGGGTCGCTAATCTTACTCACACAGTCAGCTACCTCATTGCGCCTCTTTTTTTCTTTGCGTCATGTGCTGATTGGGGAGGGTTTTTTGGAAGGGACATCCTGCGTGACACTGCAGTGCCACTCCTAAATGGGCCCGGTGTTTGTGTCGGCCACTAGGGTCGCTAATCTTACTCACACAGTCAGCTACCTCATTGCGCCTCTTTTTTTCTTTGCGTCATGTGCTGATTGGGGAGGGTTTTTTGGAAGGGACATCCTGCGTGACACTGCAGTGCCACTCCTAAATGGGCCCGGTGTTTGTGTCGGCCACTAGGGTCGCTAATCTTACTCACACAGTCAGCTACCTCATTGCGCCTCTTTTTTTCTTTGCGTCATGTGCTGATTGGGGAGGGTTTTTTGGAAGGGACATCCTGCGTGACACTGCAGTGCCACTCCTAAATGGGCCCGGTGTTTGTGTTGGCCACTAGGGTCGCTTATCTTACTCACACAGTCAGCTACCTCATTGCGCCTCTTTTTTTCTTTGCGTCATGTGCTGATTGGGGAGGGTTTTTTGGAAGGGACATCCTGCGTGACACTGCAGTGCCACTCCTAGATGGGCCAGGTGTTTGTGTCGGCCACTAGTGTCGCTTAGCTTAGTCATCCAGCGACCTTGGTGCAAATTTTAGGACTAAAAATAATATTGTGAGGTGTGAGGTATTCAGAATAGACTGAAAATGAGTGGAAATTATGGTTTTTGAGGTTAATAATAATATGGGATCAAAATGACCCCCAAATTCTATGATTTCAGCTGTTTTTTAGTGTTTTTTTAAAAAAACACCCGAATCCAAAACACACCCGAATCCGACAAAAAAAATTCGGTGAGGTTTTGCCAAAACGCGGTCGAACCCAAAACACGGCCGCGGAACCGAACCCAAAACCAAAACACAAAACCCGAAAAATTTCAGGCGCTCATCTCTAGTGTACAGGTGACAACCAGAGGAAACTGTGACCTACTGTAATATATCTCACAGGGAGCAGTCGCAGGACTTGTGTACAGGTGACATCCAGAGGAAACTGTGACCTACTGTAATATATCTCACAGGGAAGCAGTCGCAGGACTTGTGTACAGGTGACATCCAGAGGAAACTGTGACCTACTGTAATATATCTCACAGGGAGCAGTCGCAGGACTTGTGTACAGGTGACAACCAGAGGAAACTGTGACCTACTGTAATATATATCACAGGGGAGCAGTCACAGGACTTGTGTACAGGTGACACAACCAGAGGAAACTGTGACCTACTGTAATATATCTCACAGGGAAGCAGTCGCAGGACTTGTGTACAGGTGACATCCAGAGGAAACTGTGACCTACTGTAATATATCTCACAAGGAAGCAGTCACAGGACTTGTGTACAGGTGACATCCAGAGGAAACTGTGACCTACTGTAATATATCTCACAGGGAAGCAGTCACAGGACTTGTGTACAGGTGACATCCAGAGGAAACTGTGACCTACTGTAATATATCTCACAAGGAAGCAGTCACAGGACTTGTGTACAGGTGACATCCAGAGGAAACTGTGACCTACTGTAATATATCTCACAGGGGAGCAGTCACAGGACTTGTGTACAGGTGACAACCAGAGGAAACTGTGACCTACTGTAATATATCTCACAGGGAGCAGTCACAGGACTTGTGTACAGGTGACAACCAGAGGAAACTGTGACCTACTGTAATATATCTCACAGGGAAGCAGTCACAGGACTTGTGTACAGGTGACATCCAGAGGAAACTGTGACCTACTGTAATATATCTCACAGGGAGCAGTCGCAGGACTTGTGTACAGGTGACAACCAGAGGAAACTGTGACCTACTGTAATATATCTCACAGGGAAGCAGTCACAGGACTTGTGTACAGGTGACAACCAGAGGAAACTGTGACCTACTGTAATATATCTCACAGGGAGCAGTCGCAGGACTTGTGTACAGGTGACAACCAGAGGAAACTGTGACCTACTGTAATATATCTCACAGGAAGCAGTCACAGGACTTGTGTACAGGTGACAACCAGAGGAAACTGTGACCTACTGTAATATATCTCACAGGGAGCAGTCGCAGGACTTGTGTACAGGTGACAACCAGAGGAAACTGTGACCTACTGTAATATATCTCACAGGAAGCAGTCGCAGGACTTGTGTACAGGTGACAACCAGAGGAAACTGTGACCTACTGTAATATATCTCACAGGGAGCAGTCGCAGGACTTGTGTACAGGTGACAACCAGAGGAAACTGTGACCTACTGTAATATATCTCACAGGGAGCAGTCACAGGACTTGTGTACAGGTGACAACCAGAGGAAACTGTGACCTACTGTAATATATCTCACAGGGAGCAGTCGCAGGACTTGTGTACAGGTGACAACCAGAGGAAACTGTGACCTACTGTAATATATCTCACAGGGAGCAGTCACAGGACTTGTGTACAGGTGACATCCAGAGGAAACTGTGACCTACTGTAATATATCTCACAGGGAAGCAGTCGCAGGACTTGTGTACAGGTGACAACCAGAGGAAACTGTGACCTACTGTAATATATCTCACAGGGAAGCAGTCACAGGACTTGTGTACAGGTGACAACCAGAGGAAACTGTGACCTACTGTAATATATCTCACAGGGAGCAGTCGCAGGACTTGTGTACAGGTGACAACCAGAGGAAACTGTGACCTACTGTAATATATCTCACAGGGGAGCAGTCGCAGGACTTGTGTACAGGTGACAACCAGAGGAAACTGTGACCTACTGTAATATATCTCACAGGG